>NC_021161.2:15692321-15702318 GCF_000331145.2 Cicer arietinum | reverse complement strand
TCTAAAACCATCCTTCTTTGTCAACTCGGTCAAGGGTTTAGCAATATTCCCATAGTTAGCTATAAATTTTCTATAGTAACCTGTTAATCCCAAAAAAACCCTCACCCCCTTGACGTTCTTAGGGTACTTATCTTGAATTGTAACCTTGTTAAGTGCACAGTAATCTACACACATGCGCCAAGATTGAGCCTTCTTCTTGACCAAAATAACGGAGCTAGAGAAAGCACTGGTGCTGTTTCGAATCACCCCCTGCTGCATAAGGATCTGAATCTATTTTTCAATTTCATCCTTGTGTAAATGAGGATATTTGTAAGGCCTCACACTTACCGGACCAACACCCTGCAGAAGGCACGGTAATCTACACACATGCGCCAAGATTGATCCTTCTTCTTGACCAAAATAACGGGGCTAGAGAAAGCACTAGTGCTGTTTCGAATCACCCCCTGCTGCATAAGGATCTGAATCTGTTTTTCAATTTCATCCTTGTGTAAATGAGGATATTTGTAAGGCCTCACACTTACCGGACCAGCACCCTGCAGAAGTTCAATGGAATGGCTAATGTTTCTTGTAGGAGGAAGACCCTGGATTTCTTTAAATACAATAGCAAACTGATCTAACAACTTTTGCAACTCCTTAGTCTGTTGATCTGAGACACGAGACACTTGTGAACCTACCACCTCCATCAAGGTAGGCCATTCGCAGTCTGTTATTAGCCGGGAAGAAGTGATGATGCTTTGGAAAGTAGCCATCTTCTCATCTAAGGCTTGGCCAAGGAGTTTCACCATACTGCCCTTATGGTTGAACACCATAGACATTTCTTTCCAATCCATGGTCACCTTCCCCAAAGTTTCCAGCCAAACAACTCCCAAAATCATATCCACACCCCCTAACTCCAACACATAAGCATCAAAACAAATCTACACCATTCCCACATCCATTTGAATTCCCTTACACCTACCCATAGTTAGGATACGATGACCATCTCCTAACTTGACACCCAAGGGAGTAGAAGGTACCATAGGCAGCCCTAGAGCTTCAACCACCTTAGGAGATATGAAATTATGCGTGGCTCCAATGTCAATAAGAACCAAAATAGGCGCACCTTGTAAACAACCCTCTACTTTCATTGTGTGAACCAGGTTTGGAGTGGTGGATACACCAAAAACTCCCATCCCTTTACATTCTAACTCCTCTTGTGCAATCTCTTCTTCCGACTCGGCCTCCAGCACCGCAATCTCTAGTTCATCGTTGACCACTTCATCGTCCCCCAAGATAATCAATCGTAACTGCTTCGTTGCGCATTGATGGAGGGGATCCGATCGTTCATTGCAACGAAAACAGAGTCCCTTCACGCGACGCTCATTAACCTCTGCGCTTGGTAAATGGTGAATGCCGCGTGAGTGACGGCGTGAAACGTCACCAGAGTTAAGACGTGAAGGAGGAGTAGAATTGGGAGGGTGTGTTGACCCGATTTGAGATCCAGGACCCAGCCCGGTAAGCATTTTTCCCACATTGTTACTAGTCTGATTAGGGTTTGCAAATCTATTCCCTTCCCCTTCGCGATTGGCCCAATTAGGTTTTTGAAACCTTGACCTGGTTTGTAGCGAGATCCAGATCCCTGCCCCGAAACAGCAGCAAATTCACTCTCAACATCACGAGCCAATTGCATCGCTAAGTAACAATTACGAGGCTTGAAGGTACTCACACGAGAACGAATGTCATGACGTAAACCACCAATGAAATAACCAAGAAACTGTTATTCTAGTAAACGCCCACACTGTGAAGAATACAATTCGAATTCAGCAATGTAATCCTCAACAGATCCAGATTGTTTTAATTCCTTCAATTCTTCAAAAGGATTCTCCAAACGACCACCACCAAAACAAATGATCAACGCCTCCGTCAAACTCTCCCAAGACAGATCCTCCATAGAATCGTGCCATAAATTGAACCAATGAATCGTAGGACCTTCCATACTGAGCTTCGTCAATTGAATTCTCACGTCTGCCGAAATGCGTTGTACGTCGAAATACGTTTATGCTCGAGTGATCCAAGCCACTGGATCATCACCGGTAAACGCCAGCAATTCCACCTTCTTCGCAGCTAAACGGAACTCATCTAACGGTGAGGGAACCGCTGTAACATTGTCCTGAGACGTCGTCAAAGCCCTCTGAATTTCAGAACCAATGAAGTCACGTAACGACTCAATGCTGTCCTCCACACGTCCCAAACGCTCCTCCACTCCGATGATTCTTGCGTCCATTCGGGTTTGCATGAACGTAGCAGGTCAGACCAATTGATAGAGCAGAGATAAGATAGAATTAGATGAAAAGAATTATTGTATTAATTGATAAGAAAACAGAAAATGATTCCAGAGCTAATGCTCCTCAGTTAGAGAAAACAATTATCTTACTGCCCAACCTCTAAGGTGTAACTGAAAAATAAAAAACCATCCAACTATCTCCCCACACACTCCTATTTATTAGTGGAATATTAACTCACTATGCCAGCTAGACAATCACACTTTTCCTCGATTCTCTTTCTTATTCTTTTTCACATATACTCGCCATTGGTTAGGCATCACCTCATCTCTATTAACTAAGAGATCCCCCTCATCACTTGTGGGACCCAACCCATTCCTATCAGAGTGACTGTACTACTGACAGCTATTCTCAAAGCAAACAAGCTATTAAAGTAGTGCAATACACGATCCTCAATGTCTTCTACTGAGCCAAGAACTAGATCATCCTTTTTCAACGCAGAGATCTTGGCTACATTTCTAATCGGGCAACTTTGTGAAAAAAAGGTAGTACTTCTGTTCCCCTGAGCGTGCAATCTAATTCAAAAATTTTCTTTCCAGTACCCCTCTTGAAATAAAAGAGCCTACTGCAGTTGTAATTGGCCATTCTATTCCCGAAAAAAAAAGCTCATTAGAGAAGCCATGAGAGCCAATTTCATATTGAATCTGATTCACTGTGACCATAGCAGACTCAACTCTTTTACAAACATCTCCAAAAGCATTGTTTATTGTTATCAAATCTAAGAATAAAGGGGGAATCAGAAGGCTTATTTTTTGAATCGTGAATGGTAAGATACAATATCAATAATCAAAAAACAATATAAATATATTTGTTGCATTACAAAACTGTTGAAATAAGAATATATAATTAAATAATTAATCCTTCTTTATGCATACTATACTAATTTTCTGGTGTTTTTATTTCTTATCCAATGCATATTGATTTTTTTTTTTTATTTCTTAATTTTTGCAGACATTAACGATTAGCATTTCTTTGTGTTCTTTCTTCTCTAAATTTTCTAAAACCCAGCAAGAAAACTGTTGTTTGGCGACAAAAATAACTAGTCTATGTGATCTGTACCTATTTGGTGAAGAGTGAAGATTCACATCAATCAAAAGGTTTCGAATTTTAAGCAACCAAAGGAAACAACAAAGAACTGCTACAGGTACGTCTAGCTAAAAAAGAGGGGATAACAAAGACTTACACAAAAACAGATTCCTCAGAATTCCATCACATAAATCAACACCTTGGAGCACATGGGAGGCTATTTCTGGTGGTACTACAGGTGATGGAGGGCCCATCATTAGATCATCACCAACCAAAATTGTTTCCTCCATAGTTGGCTGTGAATCAACTGAAATCCATGCATATAAGTTTATTTATTTCATTTTTCTTATCAGATGCAATTTCAAAAAATTGAACTTTTCCATAAGGATTTGAAGGCATTTTGAAGGCATGAACCAAAACAACTTAACACAAAAATGAAATATAGCACTGAGATGACATACCATCCATGGTTGCTTTCTGACAATCCTTTCTACAAAAAATGCAACGATGCTTCCTCTTCTTTCTTTATATAGATGCTTAGGGGATACAATTACTGAAACAAAATTGAGTAAGGGTTACAATAATGTCATTTCTATAGCTGGAAACTGCTTAATGAAAAAATTATTTGAACTCTTAGCCTACAGCCCAGTCACAGATCAGTTCAACACGGAAAACAAAATGGAACCTTCGATGTATCACAATAACTGAATCAAATCAGTTCATGAACTGCCTCTGCTAATAACCAGTAAAGACCAGTTCAAGAACTGGTTCTGCCAACAACCAGTTGAAGGTAACTGAATTCTTCTCTCACACTGCAAAGGTTAAATGCAGTGCTAATATCATTAACAGATCGCAGAAAATAGCCATTTTTTCAAATTCTACTATGCTACAGCACTATAGCGCCACTATAGCAGCTATTTGACAAAAGTTTGTAGTACTAAATAGCGTATTGCGGCAGAACAATAACGATTTATTCAAACTCCGTTATGCTATTGCGTTATAGTGTCTCTATAGCTGCTATTTGACAACACCAGTAAAATATCAAAAGAAACAATGCATTCTGAACTACATCTGAGAATATTATAAAACTATAAAATAAAAATATTTACTATATTGTGGTTGCAAACTTCCATTGTAATAACGCAATATTAGGTCTGATAATGTGATCAGCAAACAAATTAACAGTAATTACAAACTATAAGACATATTTCTCACAAAATGGTAAGCACATTCCAAACAATAAACTTGAAAGATATTTCTCATATTTCAAATTTCAGATTCAACACAGTTAATAAACGGAAACGCTTCAAGAAAATTCTGCCATACATTTGGTAGAAAACAATAATATACAAAAGCTGCGTTAATTACAATAAATAATCAACAGTGGAGCAAGAGAGAGTGATAAAACTCAAAAACTATGTTGTCAATCACAGTGGAGCTCGGCTACGACGCAATCGTTGGCTTGGCGCGTTTCGTTTTGAAGGGGCAGCGCTGAAATCGCATACTCACACGCGATACAGAAGAAAAGAAGAAGAAGAAAAATAAAAAGTTGGAGTTTCTCACTGTTTATGGCGGCTTCCTTCTAACGACGACTAACTCCGGCTACGTTTTCCGGGTAGCTGAGTTTAGTGTGGCAGCGGCTGCAATTTTTTTGATTCTATAGAGTTTTTTTTTTTTGTTTAAACGAAAAACAAAATTAAAGGTGAGGTATAATCCCACAAAAGAAAACTTTTGGATTTATTGAAAACTTTTGAAATGATTTATATTTTTGTTTTTCTTCAATAATATTAATCTATTAAATATAATACTTGTTCTTTCACTATTAAATCTAACAATTGAAAGTTTTTTGTTTATTTTACTATGGATAATTCAAATAAAGTATTTTTTTTTGTCTTCTAATTTCCATTTGATAAAAAAAGTATGCACAGTAGCTTTTGGGTAAATAAATGATCGATAGAGTCAAATAGATTATGCGGACTCTTAGTTTATGTTCATATATCTAATAAATCAAGTTCACAAGATATGTGAATTCATTGTAACAAAAAAAATTAGAGTGAACATCTATGTCCAAAATAAATGACCATATAATTAGTTGATGCAGAATAGCTCAATTTATTAACATATCCCATGGCTAAGTAAAATATCAATTGAAAGAAGAGTCATATAAAATTTATATGGACTGATATGTATACTAGAATAAGATTGTGGACTTATTAACTCGTCGAAATATAAAATATTTTTATAAATTATATTATTGATAAAAATATAAATTATATTATTGATACAAAGTATTTATTTATTTTACTGATAATTATTGAAAATTTTGGCCAACTACCTTCGATGAGTTTTGTTCATTCATCTAAATACATTGATTTACATCCCATATATAAGTGATTTTAGAAAAGTTTGAAGGGTTAAGTCTATAGTTTGTTATGCTTTTAAGATTTTTAAAAAATTGAAAGATTAATGTGATAAATAATCATATAGCATCTTAATTGTATTTAATTTATTTTATATATAAAAGTTTCTAATATAGTTCCAACACACTTCTTCAATCACTACATTGTCGGAAAACATTTGAAAATAAATATTCATAAATTATAAGATTCAATTACAATACATTTATTTGCCTCTTTGTTTCTATATTTTCTTT
This sequence comes from Cicer arietinum, assembly GCF_000331145.2. Lineage (NCBI taxonomy): Eukaryota > Viridiplantae > Streptophyta > Magnoliopsida > Fabales > Fabaceae > Cicer > Cicer arietinum. Next base: position 15,696,318 of record NC_021161.2, on the reverse strand, counting down.
AGTATAATTTCAACACATTTATTCAATTAGAACAGTTTCATAAAATATTTGAGAAAAAATATTCATGGATATATATTATTCTTTTAATCATCATTCTTGACTCTATATCATATCTCTATTACTTGCAATTCACTCTAAGTAATCATTTAAATCCAAAATTTAAATAATTGTCTTGACCATGTTACAACTTACAAAACATTTAAATACTAAAATACGAGTGTAAGTTTTTTTTTTTTTTTTTTTTTTTTTTTTTTTATATTTGCGTTTCTATCTGTTATAATCTTTTTAAAATTAATCGAATAAAAGAGCAAAGAAAATTGATCCCTTATATTTTCTATACTATTTTCTCCTCTAATTTTCTGTCATCTTCATTATCCATGTTATTCTTTGTTATATTTATCTAAACTATTTTTATCATAAAACTTTCATCATACAAATTCAATATTTTGAAAAATCATTGTTTCACCTTCTTTTGCATTAACATTATATGTACACCTTTTATTTTTATTTTTATCGTTAATATCTTTATATATAAAAGTTGGTTAGCAACTAAACAAAAGATTTATCTCTCAAATTATGGATAAATTAATAAATTAAGTATCTTTATTATCTGTAAATTAATTATATTTATTTAAAGTTTTCAACGATTTTTTTATAATTATTTACATGTTTTTAATATCTCAATTTTTGACTATTCACATATTTTAATTTGTTTAAAATTTGTGGCTCTTCACATTCCTTTCATCTAAGAAAGAAGTGATTATTGATACTTTATATAATAATAACATACATAAAATAAGATGGTCATATAATAGGTTGTCCTCTTAAGTTAGATACATTTTAGTAATTTATTTTATATATTTTGGCTTTTTTTTTTTTGAATTTTGTGTTAATGTAAATTGTTTATTAATTACTTTAGTTCTAATTTTTTTTCTTAATAAATAAAAAAGTTTGCAATAATTATTATTTTATTGTGAAATAAGTTTTTACTATACATGTTTTTCAATTTTTTTACATGCCTTTCTAAAAAGAAAATTATAAGTCACATTGAATAGACGACACCAGCCTTTTGATTTAGCAATTTTATGTATTTTAAAATTTAATATGATTTTTTATAAAAAAAATAATTGATAAATTTAATTTCAATTTTACTTTTGTTTTAAAAAAAGTTTATCGTTAAAATAATAATAAAATATATTAATTCATATTTTTTTCTCAACAGCTGTACGATTTAGTTTTGAGATATTTTATAGTTTTCTTAATTTGAAAAAGTTTTCCTCTCCATTCCCCTCTAAAAACCATCTCACAATATACCCTAAAAGATTTGATACCAAGAAATCCATTAATGTTCTCTTTTGAATCGTATTCTACGATTAACTTGTTGCAAATAAGACCCTAAAACCAAAACATGTTAATATGTAATAGTTTTTTTTATTTTATTTTAATAGCTAGAGCTTAATGTCTATCTTTAGAGTGGTGTTATTTTGAAATAGAGCTTTCACATTAAATTGGGTGGTTAATATGGTTTAAGTATATAGTTAATCACATTCAATTTATTTATGATAAATAAACATAAAAAGATATTGTAATTCATTTAATGAATATATGTGATCACAATTTTAAATGTCATTAACTATAATTTTTAAGTGTATATTTGAATAAATTGTAGTTAGTGAATAATACTATGTATTTATTTAAACACCTCAAAATTGTGTATATTTGAACACAATTTAGATGATGATATATGTGTAGTTTTGTTTTTTATTTTTTATTCTTTTTTTACTAATATTCAAAAACGATATTAATTCAAATTGGTCAAAATTATATCAATTCAAAATAATACAATTCAAAATTATTAAAAAAAAAAAAAATTGCGAACAAACTCGTGTCAATAAACTAATAGTAGAGAATAGTAAAACACCTACAAATATAGTAAAATTGTGCTGATTATATATATATATATATATATATAAAATAGACCTAGAACTTTGCATATAGCTTTATGAAGCCTATACGCAAACACATACACAACATTGATGGTAGAGCTCTCAATTTGACAAGCCTCCTAATTATTGGCCCCATCCCACATATTAGAGGGGTAAAAAGATTTTATAATTTAAAAAACCCCCAAAAAGTAAGCCCCAACCCTATAAAACTTTGTGGAGTTTTGTACCAGGCACCCCCCCAATTTTACCTGCCACCCCCCCAGTCATGATTAAAAGATTATTTTATCCTCCATCTCATATATAAAAACCCAAAAAAAATTTTACCCACATTTTTCACCAAGTCATTCGAAAATTTCAAATATTCGATTTTGATTCAACCCATCCCTCGAAGATCTGAAAGATTCGAAACGCAAAAGTAAGTTCATTTTCGAAACTTTGCATTTTTTGAAACTTTCGAAATGCATCCCTCGAAGATTTGGAAGATTCGAAACACAAGAAACTTTCGAAAGTTTACTTGAATTTGAAATCTTTGAAATGCATCTCTCGAATATTTTGAAATCTTCGAAACAAGAAACTTTCGAAAGTTTCTTGAATGTAGAAAGATTCGAAATGCAAGGGCAGTGAAACTTTCGAAAGGTCTGGCAAATGTGTTCGAAAGTTTCGAAATGCAACCCTCGAAAGTTTTGGAAGATTCGAAACAAGAAACATTCGAAACTTTACTTGAATCTGAAATGTTTGAAATGCTGCTTCCTCGAATGTTTTGAAAGCTTCAAAGAAACTTTCGAAAGTTTCTTGTATGTAGAAAGTTTCGAAATGCAAGGCAGTGAAACCTTCGAAATCTGAGGGGAAAGTTTCGAAGTTCTGGGGAAAATTTCGAAGTTCTGGGGAAAGTTTCGAAGTTCTGGGGAAAGTTTCAAATCGGGGGAAAGTTTCGAATCTGGGGAAAGTTTCGAAATGCATTTTGAAAATTCTGAATTCCTTCAAAGTTTCGAAATAGAGTGTTGGCTTGGCTTTCTGAAATCCTTTTATTTCAAGTTTTTTTTATTGTTTATAATTTTTTTTAATATTTATATATTTATATGTTGCAGTGCCTAGGATGAGAGGTGCTTTCGGCCAAATTATTCGCAATATTATAGGTGGTGATAGAGGTGGTGATGGTGCAGAGAGAATTCCACCAACAACATCAAATAGACGACGAAACGAAGCAAATCGTCAAATTAGGCATCGTCGTCGAAGACAAGACATCCATGATGATGTCCCTGAGCCTCAGATAGAGGAGGATGTTCGCGAGCCTCAGATGGATGAGGATGTCCCTGAGCCTCAGATGGAGGAGCATGTCCCTGAGCCTCAGTTGGAGGAGGATGTTCCTGAGCCTCAGATGGAACATGCTGATGATGTTGGATTCCCCGGAGGACCGATGTTGAGACATGTGTTGACACAGTATGAGCACCACGTGGCTCGGAGGCTATGGGAAGGAGAGGTATATTTCAATTTGAGGCATTTTAAGTCTAGTTTATTTAATTTGTTGTTTATTTAAATTTATTTATTCAATTATTAATTTAAGGTTATTTAATTAAGTTTATTTAATTTGTTGTTTATTTAAATTTATTTATTCAATTATTTGTTTAAGTTGATTTAATTATTTGTTTAGTTAAATATATTTATTGAATTATTTATTTATTTAATTAATTGTTTATTTAAATTTATTTATTCAATTATTAATTTAAGGTTATTTAATTAAGTTTATTTAATTTGTTGTTTATTTAAATTTATTTATTCAATTATTTGTTTAAGTTGATTCAATTATTTGTTTAAGGTTATTTAATTAATTAATTACTTTGTAATTACTCGCAGGATCGTGGACCGTTAAAAGTCATTACTCATGGATTGAAGTTGAAGAAGTTTTCCGAAGTTCCTGTGCCACATCCTGTAGAGCATTGGATTCGGGAATCTGGGTTGCTACCTCTGTCTTCGGCCTACCTCACTATGGTTGATGCTGGTCTCGTCTCGGCATTTATTGAAAGATGGCACAGGGAGACCAGCTCATTTCA
>NC_021161.2:15691216-15692097 GCF_000331145.2 Cicer arietinum | reverse complement strand
CAGTTTGAGTGTGCGGCTAGAACGTATCTATTGCATTTAGTTGGCAGCACAATTTTCGCCGATAAAACGCATACGCGTGTGGAGGCGAAATACATTAGTTTATTTATTGATTTAGATCGTTGTCGACACTATTCGTGGGCTGCCGTGGCATTGGTTTTCCTTTATGATAACATGGGAGATGGGGCTGTCCACGACACTCGACAGTTGGGAGGTTATATGACCCTTTTACAGGTATATCCATTTATTTAATTTATTTATTAAGTTGTATTATTTTACTTATGTATTTAAATTAAGTTGTATTATGTTACTTATGTTGCAGTGCTAGATTTACGAATACTTCCCTAAGATCTGTAAGCGGGGCGATAGAGGTGCGGTTCCTGCACATCTTCCAAGAGCATGTAGGTGGATTGCAAAACATGCTGTTGAAGGTGGATTAGTGACCTATCGGCAGAGACTTGATGCTTTGTTGCTTGATGATGTACTGTTTACACCATACGATGATGATCGAGCTAATCATCCGTTTGAAGATATTTCGATGTTATCTGGTTATCTTCGACGTGGTGGAGTCTCAGTCCCATATTTGCCGGAGCGATGTCTTCGACAATTTGGTCGTATTCAGTGCATCCTGCATGATGTTCCTCCCAGGCCCCCAAGTATAGATTGGGTGTGGCAGACTACTATGCAGTCATCTGTATCGGCGTTTCGGAGGCTATATCATGTTGCGAGTTTTCCTGGAGAGGTCACTACAGACTATTATGCATGGTACATGTCTGTGTCACATCCTCTGATCATTCATCGGTCTACTGCACATGCGGGTACATCCTCTGAGCATCCATCTCACCATCCATCATCTGCTGCACATGTGGGTACATCATCTGCTG
>NC_021161.2:15687440-15691063 GCF_000331145.2 Cicer arietinum | reverse complement strand
TGTGTTATGTGTTATGTACTGTAATTTGAGATATTTTGGGATTATGTGATATGTTTAGTGATTGTGTTATGTGTTATGTTAATCCGCATTTATTTTAAGTTAATTCATAATAAAAGATACTGAAAATGATAAAACAAGATATTATAATAATCCATAAACAGTGATACACAACATATTCTAATCTTCATTTAATGAAATACAAGATGATCTGATAAATGATGGATCAATGCGTTCCCAATGCTTCATACGTGCTGCATAAGCTACTTCCCAACTCTTTGTTGTGTCACTACAAAAGTATTTCCATTTTTGTGATGTAGGTGGCAAAGGACAATCAGACTTCAATTTGATCTGAATAAAAAAAAGGTTACAAATTAATTTATTTGAATAATAAATTTTTTAACATTAATTTAATAAACAACATTAAGCATTAATTTTACTTGTACCCAATGATTCTCGTTAACAAATCCAATTGCTAGTAAAGAGTGAACAAATGTCTCTTTCAATGGTGATTTGTTTAGTGGGAAAAATGTCATATTCAGATTACGAGACAACGACACCAATATGACATTATATAGTGTTGCTATCACGCAACCCAAGTCTGGTAAAGACATCCACTTATCTTTTCCTTGAGCACCCAATGTTGATATTTTCAATGAGTTCCGCACTGATTCAACATTGTCATCAAAAACATTAGAATAAACATCTTTATGTAGACCAATCTCTTTATCCAATTGTGATCGAACTAAAGCCCAAGATTCTTCGGTCCAACCTAGCAATGCTGCAATTGCACGAAACCCACAATTTCCATCAGCCACAACATCTACTATGTCCTCAATATACGGACGTATATAAGTAGGAAATTGTGTCTTAAAAGAATGCTGAGATGATTGAGATTGTTGCCTTGCAGAACGTTGAGATGATTGAGATGGTTGCCTTGCCTTTGCAGATTCTTGAGAGGCATCAACATACTCCCAATATGACGGATCACGAGGAGTATCAAATTCTTTCTTCTTTTTACTTGCTCCCTTGGTTCTCACTTTCTCTGGTGGTGCAAGTATTGATGTGGTATGTGGAAATACAACTTCACGCACCTTTGCCTTGAATATCCTTTGACTTATAATATCGTGTTTCTTCATGTACGCTTTCATTGCTTCCAACTCTTCAGAAAAGTCATAATCTGATAAAGATTCTTCATCCTCTAATTCATGTGCAATGCTTAACTGTTTCCAAAAATCATGAATGCTATCTAAAGGGATAACATTACCATATATCTGCAACTTAGCCAACTCACAAGCACATGGTAATCCATGAGTTGTTCTAATTGAACAACCACATTATGTTTAGTTAGTACCTACAATCTTCACCCTTTCTAACTGTTTATCAATTAATTTCATACATTTTCTTGATACACAGTGATGTAAATTTTGAAAAAATTGTGAATTATACCCGTGCTCAACATCCTTGATGGTTTTCTAAAAAGAAGATTGAATGATACATATTTGGTTCTTCAACATCATATTCACTGCATCCCAACTTTTACACAAATCACCAAAACTAGTTTGAAGCATGTTTTTCAATCTCCAATGAGCAGACTCAACTCTACAAATAAATTAAATAACACAAATTAAAACAAATCACATAAACTAGTAAATCATGTTTGCTAAAACAACACAATTCATATTTTAAAAATACCTGTTAGATGTTGTGTTCCCCAAATGCATCACTCTATTGGTCCAAACGTTGACAAACCTTTCTTTGTAAGGTGTTAACCATGAATCTTTCACATAATCAACAAAAAGAATAATATCGGCACACAATAGCTCAAATTGTTGCAAATGATGATCATACTCTTTCACACTAGTCGAATAGACAATCTTTTTCCATAAATCCATTACTTCTTCTTGTCTATCCTTTTTGACATATTGTTTGCATCTTGCCCCAATATTTTTTTCAATATGAAAACGACATAGCAAATGTATTGAAGTAGGAAACACAACACTAATCACATTCATCATGGCAAGATCTCTATCAGTCACAATAACTTTAGAAATCAAAGACTCAGATTTGAACAACATTCGCACCTTTTCAAATGCCCTTCCATAAATCCATTACTTCTTCTTGTCTATCCTTTTTGACATATTGTTTGCATCTTGCCCCAACATTTTTTTCAATATGAAAACGACATAGCAAATGTATTGAAGTAGGAAACACAACACTAATCGCATTCATCATGGCAAGATCTCTATCAGTCACAATAACTTTAGAAATCAAAGACTCAGATTTGAACAACATTCGTACCTTCTCAAATGCCCAGATGAAGTTATCTTGTCGCTCTTTTTCCAAATAAGCAAACCCAACTGAAAATGTCAAACTAGTAGAAGTGACACCGACTATTTCAAGTAATGGCAACCGATATCTGTTTGTTTTGTATGTGCTATCACATATCAAAACAAAATGAAATGTGTTTAACAACTTTATACAGTCAGGATGCGTCCAAAAAATATCTCTCAAAATATCAGAATTTTCCCGTCTTCTTGTCCAATGCACATAATTTTCTTGTTGTATTAACTTCAACAGATGCTGCATTTCTGTGTACGGACCTCTCAATGATGATCGATAAGTACTCCTTGCTTTATATATTTGACTGGGAATAGTGACATTGGTTTCATTTCTCACTTTCAAAGCATTTAGAATGAATCTGGGTGCAAGCTTATACTTTGTCATATCATTGTCAAATTTCCTCTCTTCTTCGTTTAAACGCCCCAAATAGGAATGACCGGTTACAATATCAAGTAATTCATGATTGTGTGTCCCACAACGAACACTAATTTTCCATCCTTCACCGACACTTAATGGTACACATCTGAGAGTAAATGGACAATTTTCCTTATGAGAGCAAGTTACTGATTTTTTTGATTCTGGTTTATATCTTCCACCTCTTTCGCATCCCAAAATCAATTTGTCTTTTCTTCCCCTAATTCCGTTTGCTTTATCTGATCGAATGGTAACAATTAAAATTCCATTTTGTCTTCCAATCGCTTTTGCCCAGCTTCTCGAGAAGAAAATACCTACAAAATACGTTTCAAATAAAACATTAATTATATAGCTATAAGAAAAATTTAATTGGTGATGAATCATCAGTAGTTATAATAATACCTGATCAGTGGTGAATTTTTCTGTAGAATCTATAACATTTTTTGAAGCAGAAACATCAACTCTACTCATACCTAATTTTAAAATTAGTAATAAATTTAATTAAAAATAATATTCTAAATATTGAATTTAAAAAAAAATAATAATAATTTCTAACATAAATATTGAATTTAAAAAAAAATTAAAATACATTTCGAAACTTTGACTTATTGAAAAGTTCGAAACTTAAAATACATTTCGAAAATCTTAAACATTCGAAAAAACCATCCGAAACTTTTGTGAAAATCCAAACTTTCGAAGACCAATTTGCATTTCGAAGATTTGTAAGTTTCGAAACTCCATTTTGAAAGTTTCGTGAAATGCCAAATGTTCGAAGCATTAGTGTATTTCGAAACTTTCAAATGCAAGCAAATATTCGAATACTGTCCATTTCAAAAATTTGGTGTTTATCCAAAGTTTCGAAAATTTGA
>NC_021161.2:15663493-15687263 GCF_000331145.2 Cicer arietinum | reverse complement strand
TTCGAGTAACTTACTAAAATTCATTTCGAAACTTTTAAACTTTCGAATCCAACATTTTTTTTCTAAATTTTCGAAAGTGGTGGGGTGTGAAATCAGAATGGTAATTTTTGGAATGATGTTATACATTTTTACAGAGGGGTATATTAGTCTTTAAAAAATACTGGGGGGGTGGCAGGTAAAATTGGGGGGTGCCTGGTACAAAACCCAACTTTGTGGTCTTAGTGGGCCTATAGACCCACGTTTTCAAAAAAAGATCAAAATTTTTTTAATTTTTTTGATTTTTTCACTGATAAAAGAATTTCGATTTTTTTTTGAATTTTTTTTTTTCGAAAATAAAATCAATTTTTTTCGAGAATATTTTATTTATTTTTCTCAGAAAAATGTTGAGAAAAAAAATATTTTTTAATTTTTTTCAAAAACAATAAGTTTCAAAAAATTTCAAGAAAAAATCTCAATATTATCAAAATATTGGGGGCCTATAAGCCCCCTGAGCCCCCCTATCTTAAGCCCCGTGAAATAGTGGGCCGAAATTTTAAAAAAATTATTTTTATAGAGGTTTAATATTAAAGGTTTAATAGAAAAACAATTAAGAGGGCCTAATAATTGGAGGCTTTTTTGACAGCTCTAATTGACGGTAATAATAATTTTAAAAAATAATTAATTAATTAAATATAATCACATATATTAGTATTATCGAACATCACAAGAAAAAGTTCAATTAAAAATAGAATTTGAAGGGAAACAAAATATTATTTTTAACTTCAATCCTTTAAAATTTAGTAATAGATTTGAAGATATGTTTAATTTCTTTCTCTCTCTAAATTCGATAATTCTACCTTTTTTAGAATTTGTCCAATATATATAATAAAAAGTTAGATACATAAAAATTAATGTATTTAAGTTATATTTTAAATCAAATATTTTAATTTTTATTAACCTATAGTTGTATCTTATAAATAGACCAGGAAGTAGTGTTATGCAGTATGTGGTACGGACATTCCCTCAAAGATAGAATATGGTCTAAAGAGTTCCATTGTTGCCTCCGTCTTTGTTCCCTAAAAAAGTAGACCAATTAAAGGCACAATACACCTCTTCAATAGTTTGAAAGAAAAAGAAACAAAACAGGAATATAATATATGTGATATGTTGATAATGAAATAGAAAAATAGAGAAAATAATGTGTTAAATAGGTATACGTAAATTAAAGGTGTTCATATATCACTGTTGTAGCAAAAACGTTCAATTTATATATTCACAGAATCAGTGCAACTTAATAATTTAATTTCTATGCAATTTTCCTACGTATATATCCAATCAAATCACCTCACACATACATCACACTATAGTGTCATATTCTTAATTAAATTCTTAAAATATCTCCACAAAACTTAAGTGATTTGATTGGACATATATTCAATAAAAAATTTCACGACCGATGTATACAAATTAAATTTATACGAGTTTTACGAACAAACACTACGCGAAAAATGGTATTTTACAGCGCTTTTTTTAAGCCATTTACAGTGCTTTTTCAAAAAATTAAGCGCTGTAGTATCCAGCGCCGTAAAAAGATACTCTTTAAAATAAAAAAAACGCTGTAAATCTCTTCTAAAAACGCGTTGCTTGTTGTATTAGTTTAAAAAAAGCGCTGTAATATGCATTCCTTTATTTCAATTAGATCTCTTTCTGGGATTATAACAACAATCTCCTTCATAAATCGTAATATACAGTATCTGCAGTCTATGTTGTTAGTTTGACGAGAACACTATAAAATAAAACATATAAGTCAATAAATATTTGTGGATTGATTGTTAATGAAATTTTAAAGCCATACATTTCAAACCTTTATTAGAATCCATGTGATTTATTTGATTTTTGCTTCGACACTGTAGCACCCATTTGAGCTCGGAAAACTTGTAAAACACTATCAAATAAATGTGATTATTAGCATTAACAGACACATTATATATATATATATATATAAGAAATAAATGAATAAATGAATACAATACCTGAAGAGTGCGAAAAAATACGTAGAGTTCATAAGGTTACGGTTTCGTTTAAGAAGAAACAGCGAGAATGCGCAGAAATACGAACGGTTCGTAGGACAGAGTAGGGTTCTCATTGAGAAGAGTATGTAATAATGTTCGTAGGGATAGTAACAAATATGGAGATGATTTGCAATGGAGATGGTTAACAATATGGTTCGTAGGACATTAGGGTTCGCAATGAGAAGGATAATGAAGAGGAGAAGGACACTGAAGTGTAGTGAAGTTTATGTAATAAAGAGGAAACTGAAGCGATTTACTGTTATATTTTATTTTTTAAAAGCCTATTACAGCGCTTTTTTTAAAAAGCGCTGTAAAAGACCTTCTTATTTTATTTTTTAAAAGCCTATTACAGCGCTTTTTTTAAAAAGCGCTGTAAAAGACCTTCTTATTTTATTTTTTAAAAGCCTATTACAGCGCTTTTTTTAAAAAGCGCTGTAAAAGACCTTCTTATTTTATTTTTTAAAAGCCTATTACAGCGCTTTTTTTAAAGAGCGCTGTAAAAGACCTCTTTATTTTACTTTTTAAAAGCCTATTACAGCGTTTTTTTTAAAAAGCGCTGTAAAAGACCTTCTTATTTTATTTTTTAAAAGCCTATTACAGCGCTTTTTTTAAAAAGCGCTATAAAAGACCTTCTTATAGTAATTTTTTAAAAGCCTATTACAACGCTTTTTTTAAAGAGCGCTGTAAAAGACCTCTTTATTTTACTTTTTAAAAGCTTATTACAACGTTTTTTTTTAAAAAGCGCTGTAAAATACCTTCTTATTTTATTTTTTAAAAGCCTATTACAACGCTTTTTTTAAAGAGCGCTGTAAAAGACCTCCTTATTTTACTTTTAAAAGCCTATTACAACGCTTTTTTAAAGAGCGCTGTAAAAGACCTCCTTATTTTATTTTTTGAAAGTCTATTACAGCGCTTTTTTACAGACTTTTTAAAGCGCTTGTCCAAAAGCGCTGTAAAAGACCTCTTTATTTTTTTTTAAAAACCTTTTTACAGCGCTTTTCCAAAAAGCGCTCTAATAGGTCCTTTAATTATGTGAAATCAAAGTCTTTTACAACGCTTTTTTTACAGCGCTTGTCAAAAAAGCGCTGTTGTATCCTCCGTTATTTTTAAAATATCATATAACAGCGCTTGTATTTAATAAGCGCTATAAAAGACGCGCTATAAAATGTCATTTTTGGCGTAGTGAAATCCCTTGTTTGGGTCAAACTCATTCATATTTGTAGAGAAAAATGCTACCTTTTTGGCGCCAAGGACCGGTTTTTCATTTTTATTTACCCATAGATTTTTGGTGAAATAGAAATACATGTTATCTTCAAGGTCAGAAAGTTTGAATGGATTTCTTGACGAATAACTAATATTGTAGATCAAATTCCTGCAAAGATTCTTAAAACGAGCCACCATTGCTATTATCATGGAATTTACCACCATGTCCGACGGTTATCTACCAGCATTATTTCGAGTTCCTTAATTTTAAATATAAATCTATAACATTTTTATAAATTATATAAACTAAATAATAAAAAAAGTGAAATATAAAATAATTTAAGGAATGACACTCACAATATCTAGTACAATCTCCGGAAGACCAACAAAGCTCCTCATTGTTCCCTTACCTAACCCATCAAAAAGTAGTCCATAGTTATATTATTTTATTTTGAAGAAGTTGATGCTAATTTCAAAAATTTCCATGGCGTCGTGGCAGGAAGAAGAATATTTAATGGTATTATGTGTGTAGATGATAATGGTGTGAAAGTGGAAGGGGTTAGGCAAGATGTGTTTGATCATTTTGAATCTCACTTTTGAGCTAATTCTTCAGTTAGACCGGATCTATTAAATTTGAGTTTCCATTCCACTAGTGAGGAAGAAGGAGAAGAGTTAGTCAATCAGAAGAAGAAAAGTTTAGGAAGGCGATGTGGGAGTGACAATTATAAGAATCCATGTCCTGATGGACTCAATTTTGGTTCTTTTAATGAATTTTGTGATTTGGTGTAGCTGAATTTTGTTAGATTCTTAAATGGGTTTTATTTAAATGGTCAGTTGGATAAAGGATCTTATTGTATTTATTGTGATGATAAAAGATAATCCAACGCAGTTATCTAAATTTAGAAATATATGTTTGGTGGGTTGTATGTATAAGGTCTGGACTAAAGTTTTGGCAAGTTATTTTAAGAGGGTCATTGGAAAGGTTATTTCGAATTCTCAGTCTTATTTGGTTAAAGGGAGACAAATTCTTGATGGTAGTTTGGTCGCCAATGAGATTGTGGATGAGGCTAGACCACATAAAAATGAGATATTGTTGTTCAAGGTGTTTGACAAAGCTTACGATTCAATTGAAGGGAGGTATCTTCAATTTTTCATGGGAAAATGAACGTTCTTGCTTAGTGGAGGGGTGTGCATCGTTGGAACCAAGTTGATTTTACATTTTGAATTTTGATGTTAAAAAAGTATTTTATGAGAAAATATATTTGACTTCAAAGAGTATGAAAAAAGATTAATGTTTTTGAAGAAAATTTAAAATAAGATTTGATTCAAATTTATAATTAATGAAAATTTAAAATACGATTTGATTTAAATTTACAATTGAAGAAAATATTTTACCAAGTTGAAAATAAGATATGGTCAAGATTTGAAGAAGATTTGTCAAAGATTTGAAGAATATTTAACTAAGATTTGAAGAAGATTTAATTAAGAATTTAAGAAGATTTGATCAAAATTTATAGAAAATTTGATCAAGATTTGAAGAATATTTAATTAAGAAATGAAGAAGATTTGATCAAGATTTATCTACAACAAAATAATCTGAAGAATTTACAAACTCAATCTACACAAGATACAATTTAATATTAAACTAGGACTAAATTAAAACCCAAATTTTAACTATATACCGATACTCAAGGCTGAAGAAAAAAAACATCGAAAATAGAAAATAGTAGTCTTAGAGTTCAAATAGAGAAACACTTGTTCTAGTTAGAAATCTTTTGAGTGTTCTCTTCTTATAGTGTAAGAGTTATTATTATTATTATTATTATTATTATTATTATTATTATTATTATTATTATTATTGTTATCAGTTTTGTTAGAAGCAACAACTCAAGTTCTAATATTTTTTATCCAACCAGATAGTGGTTTAGTTCCTTCTTCAATCTGGGGTTGTCAGGAGAAGATTTGGCTTGTAGGGTCAATGTGGTTAGTTCCTCAAAAGTCTGAGGTTGTCAGACTGTTTGGGAAGATTGGCTTGGAGGGTCAGGTGCTTTGTAATTCAAGGTATTTGAATTAGTGGATTAAAGCCTTTAGCCTTTTGAATGAGGGGACTAGAGGTAGCCAAGTTAGTGGTGAACCAGGATAAATCTACGTGTTAAATTATTTATGTTTGCATTGCTTGCTACCTCTAAATCTGATTGCTTCTTATCCAAGTAGTTCATAAAAACCAACCAGCCATCATCAAATTAGCAAAAATTTATCAACATTTGGCAAACACAATTCAACACTCCTTCTTGTGTTTGCACCTTCATAGGTAATGGAATGTATTCAAACAGCTACTGCGTCGATTCTTGGTAATGGCAGTCCCACGAATGAATTTTCTCTTGGATGAGGTTAAGGAAAATGGATCCATTTTCACCATTTGTGTTCCTCATTGTAGCAAGAGCGTTGAGTGTCAAGAGAGGTGCAACATGACTCATTTATAATCTACAAATGATACTTTGATTGCGGAGGAAAATATTTAGGAGAACATACGAGCAATTAAGTCCATTCTTATGTTTTTTGAATTGATCTAAGGGTTGAAAGTTAATTTCCATAAGAGTTTGATGGTTGCCATTAATGTTGGTGATTCATAATTGGAGGAGGTTGCATGATTTCTCAATTTTAGGATGGGGCAACTACCGTTTAAATATCTTGGTATTCTAGTTGTGGGAACCCTACGAGTCCAAGTAATTTTTTCATTATGTCCCCACAATACATAATTGTTCTCAATATCTTTCTCCTCTTTTGTCATCAAATAAAAAGACTTGAAAGTGAAACCTCTCTTTTTTTGTTTTTTTTTTTTTGTAGTTCTTCTCTTTTTTTTCTTTGAATATAATGAACAAAACATAAAACATAACCTTATATGAACAAAGCATAAAATTGATCCTAGTATGAATCTAAACAACTATAAGTCTAAACTACTATATGCTTGGAACAACATCATTCAAGTATAAAGGTATGGTTTAAATTGTTCCTAGTGAAGTCAAATCTATCTTAAGTTAGTGGTTTGGTGAATATGTCAATCCATTGGTGTTCGGTGTCTACAAACTAGATATTTAGTACTCCTTTTGAACAATGTCCCTAATACAATGATGTTTGATTTCTATGTGTTTGACTCTAGAATGTAGGATTGGTTTCATTGTTAGGCAAATGACAAAAGTATTTTCACTGAATATGAGAATGTTACTCTCAAGAATCTTGTAATCTTCCATTTGATGTTTCACCCATAGCAATTGAGAACTACAACAGCTGCTGAAATATACTTAGCCTCTGTTGTCGACATTGCAATTGGACTTTGTCTCTAACTTTACTGTGAGATTAAGTTTTCACCAAGAAATGTGCAGTTTCCACTTGTGCTTTTTCTCTCAAGTTTGTCTCCAGCATAATCAGCATCACAATAGCCACATAATTTGTATTCAATATATTTCTTGTAGAACAAGCTAAGATTGGTAGTACCTTTTAAGTATATAAGGATCCTCTTAACAACAGTTAAATGAGATTCCCTTAGATCAACCTGAAATCTTGTACATAAACCCATTAAACTTAATATCAAGTCTGGAGGTAGTAAGGTAAAACAATGATCCAATCATTTCTCTATATTTTTTTGTGCCAACCTTCTAGCATGATTAGATCTTCCTTTTCAAGTGAACATGTAGGGTGCATTGGTGTAGTCAAAGGCTTACAATAATTTATTTTAACTTCTTGAGAAGATCTTTTGTATATTTGGTTTGATGAATGTACATGCCTTGTTGACTTTGCTGAATTTGTATCCCTAAGAGGAACTTAAGTTCTCCCATCATACTCATTTGAAATTTAAGCAACATCAACTTAGCAAATACTTGATAAAGAGTGCCATTAGTAGATCTAAAAATATTGTCATCAACGTAAATTTGAATGATAAGATTGTCATCTCCTATTGGTTCTCTAAACAGGGTGTTGTCTACTTGTCCTCTTTTAAAAATATTTTTATGCATGAAGTTACTTAGTCTCTCATACCATGCCCTAAGTGTTTGTTTTATATCATACAATGATTTCCTAAGTTTAGGTACATCGTCTAGAAATTAAAAACTTTAAAAACCTAGGAGTTGTTTAACATAGACTTCTTCACTTATATACTGATATGATCTTTTTAGTCATGAATCACTTTAAGGATCATTCTAGGTTGGAAACTTACATATTGCAGTCAAAATCAAGTTTTGCTAGAGAACGCGATAACCAAAGCTACATTTCTCATACTCGAACAATTCCAAAATGAGTGAAAAATGATGTTTTGAAACGCATGTTAGGCTATTGAATCATCGACAAAGAGTATGTTGAACTCGAGATATGATTGCAGGTTACTGAACACGAAAAATTGTTAAAATTTGTGTATTAGAGTTTTTATGTAAAGGAAATTGAAAATTATAATTCTGCAAACAAACCAAGAACAAAATGGCGCGACAATCTAGGGATTGATATGCCAAAAAGAACGCCACAAGGATTAGCAACCTTGATAAGTTCAAAGTGAATTCTTTCAAGAACTCTAGAGAGCAAAGCCTCACAAAAATAATGTTCAAAATCCTTTTTTTTTTTTCATAAGCTAGAGGTTTGCCTTTTATAGTGGCCGCACCTTATGTGTTATCTAAATTTGGCCAAACTCAAGTTTTTACAATTAGATCCAATTTCTCTTACTAATTAAATCTACTACTTTAATTAAAACTAGTATTAAAATTTGATAGCACATAGATGAAACATTTATTTCTTAACTTCTTTAGTTTGGATTAAGCAATTGGCTATCTTGGACTTCAATTCTTCATGAGTTGTACTTGCCTCAAATAAAGTGGCTATCAAACTATTTAGAATATCGTTTGCCTTCTTTGACTTTGCTCTTATCATTGGAGTTCCAAGATCCTGAATATCCTTTATGCTTCATGATAAACCTATTTTTATAGGATTTTAAGAGGGTATTTAACCCTATATTTTATAGTTTTGATGTCAACTTCTTCTTATTTATTCATTTATTAATGATATTTGCACAATTGATCATGAGATCATAAAATAAGTCAAATTAGTCAAATCTACTAAGTTTTTAGTGCAAAATAACTTGTCAAGTTTAATATTCCAATTAATGAGTACAACAAGGAGGTTTGTTGCAAGTTGTTGCCTAAGAAGAGGGAAAATTGTTGCAAAAAAATTAGGATATTCTTGCTATCATAAATAGGATAAATGAGAAATAGAAGAGGGGAGCCACACATTAGAAATAGAATCGGAGAAGCAGAAAAATTAGAAAAAGAGAAAATAAATAGAAACAATTTGAAAACGTATGAGTGCTTGGAATTGGAGAAAAGTGTGTCCAATTTTGGGCCAAAAAAACTATACTATTTGAGGGCTTTATTGCTTTTTCTTTTAATTGATGAACACTGCTATTATTTACTTTATTTTCGATATGTCAATGAGTAACTAAGCTCTCTTCTAGGGTCTTTGGTGAATCTTGTGATTAAGATACCTTTGTACTCTGTCTAAGTTTTAAATTCTAATTTTATTTTAGATTTTGGTTGTTTATCTCAATTAAATTATTCTATTGCTTTACTTACATGTTTGGGATGGCCATCATTTGCATGCCTCAATTGACTAGTGACCAACTACAACTAATTGGTAGATCTATAGGATAATTGAGATTGTGATTTTTGTATGATGAAACTTAATATTAATCTTTCAATCATTCAACCTCTTGGTTCTTTATGCTTTCCCTTTATATTTTTTTGTATGATCAATCAAATAATTAATTTAGGAAAAAAATATTACATTGAATGACAAATCTTTGTTAATAGTTTTAAAGAGAGATTGATAATTGAGAAAATAAATAAGAATTTATATAAAAACTAGTACTTGAGGTATTGATCATAAGAAGCGGGAAGGTTGTTGCAAAAAAAAAAAAGATCATCTTCCTATCATAAAGAGGACAAATTAGAAACAAAAAGAGGGGATCCACATACTAGAAACATAGTCAGAGAAGCAAGACAAATTAGAAAAAGAGAAAACAAAGAGAAACAACTTGAAAACTTAAGAGTGCTTGGAATTGAAGTAAAGTGTCTATAATTTTGGAGAAAAAAAAATCATATTCTATGAGAGTTTCATTTCTTTTCTCCTTAATTGATGAGCACTTCTATTATTTACTTTATTTTCTATATGTGAATGAGTAACTAAAATCTCTTCTAGGGTCTTTGGTGAATCTTGTGATTAAGATACCTTTGTACTATGTCTTAGTTTTAAATTCTAGTTTTATTTTAGATTTTTGTTGTTTATCTCAATTAAATTATTCTATTTCTTTATTTACATGTTTGAGATGGCCAATTGTAACACCCCGTTTTTCAAAGCGAGAGTATATATATTTTTTTTTTAAAAGTAATTAAAAACGAACAAAGAAATAACTCAGGAAAAGCTTTTGGATAAATAATTGAGTCATTATAATTTACACAGCGGAAAAGTTTCTTCAATTATAAATCCAAAACATTTTTACGTAACATCAAATGGTACATGGGACCCATCCAAAGATGATATCAAACTGATAATATTTGTATAAGTACAGTTTTCCAAAACTAAAATATTCCAAACCAAAAAGAAGGACCCCTAGTCCCTATACATCATCCTAATCTGATCATCCTACCAAAAAGCTATACACCCTGAGTAATCTCCACGCGCCCCGTGAGATCCTCCTAACGTGACAGCAGTCAAGCGTTCCCATCTCCATCCCTGTCCGTAGGGTACGAACCGGTAGGGCCGTCCTGACTCTCATCTGAGGGCAAAGCCCAGATTTCCACAATAGTGTAAAGGGTCACCAACCAGAAAATAACAGTTAACACATAGCAATTAAGTTTTTGAATGCTCAAAACAACTTTTTAACTAAGCATGCACCTTAAAAGGGTTTCCATATGCCAAACATGCATAAACAAGGTTGAGAAATGAAGTTTTTAACAAAACAAAATTGTTGTATTCGAATACAGCATCTCTGTATTCGAATACAAGGCTGTTTCAGCATTCAGCAAAAAAAACAGCATGTCTGTATTCGAATACAACAGTCTGTATTCGACTACACAGCAAGTCAGTAGCAAAATGTATTCGAATACAGCAGTCTGTATTCGACTACACAGTAAGTCAGTGGCAAAAACAGCATGTCTGTATTCGAATACAGCTTTCTGTATTCGACTACACAGCAAGTCAGTAGCAAAATGTATTCGAATACAGCAGTCTGTATTCGACTACACAGTAAGTCAGTGGCAAAAACAGCATGTCTGTATTCGAATACAACAGTCTGTATTCGACTACACAGCAAGTCAGTAGCAAAATGTATTCGAATACAGCAGTCTGTATTCGACTACACAGTAAGTCAGTGGCAAAAACAGCATGTCTGTATTCGAATACAACAGTCTGTATTCGACTACACAGCAAGTCAGTAGCAAAATGTATTCGAATACAGCAGTCTGTATTCGACTACACAGTAAGTCAGTGGCAAAAACAGCATGTCTGTATTCGAATACAACAGTCTGTATTCGACTACACAGCAAGTCAGTAGCAAAATGTATTCGAATACAGCAGTCTGTATTCGACTACACAGTAAGTCAGTGGCAAAAACAGCATGTCTGTATTCGAATACAACAGTCTGTATTCGACTACACAGCAAGTCAGTAGCAAAATGTATTCGAATACAGCAGTCTGTATTCGACTACACAGTAAGTCAGTGGCAAAAACAGCATGTCTGTATTCGAATACAACAGTCTGTATTCGACTACACAGCAAGTCAGTAGCAAAATGTATTCGAATACAGCAGTCTGTATTCGACTACACAGTAAGTCAGTGGCAAAAACAGCATGTCTGTATTCGAATACAACAGTCTGTATTCGACTACACAGCAAGTCAGTAGCAAAATGTATTCGAATACAGCAGTCTGTATTCGACTACACAGTAAGTCAGTGGCAAAAACAGCATGTCTGTATTCGAATACAACAGTCTGTATTCGACTACACAGCAAGTCAGTAGCAAAATGTATTCGAATACAGCAGTCTGTATTCGACTACACAGTAAGTCAGTGGCAAAAACAGCATGTCTGTATTCGAATACAACAGTCTGTATTCGACTACACAGCAAGTCAGTAGCAAAATGTATTCGAATACAGCAGTCTGTATTCGACTACACAGTAAGTCAGTGGCAAAAACAGCATGTCTGTATTCGAATACAACAGTCTGTATTCGACTACACAGCAAGTCAGTAGCAAAATGTATTCGAATACAGCAGTCTGTATTCGACTACACAGTAAGTCAGTGGCAAAAACAGCATGTCTGTATTCGAATACAACAGTCTGTATTCGACTACACAGCAAGTCAGTAGCAAAATGTATTCGAATACAGCAGTCTGTATTCGACTACACAGTAAGTCAGTGGCAAAAACAGCATGTCTGTATTCGAATACAACAGTCTGTATTCGACTACACAGCAAGTCAGTAGCAAAATGTATTCGAATACAGCAGTCTGTATTCGACTACACAGTAAGTCAGTGGCAAAAACAGCATGTCTGTATTCGAATACAACAGTCTGTATTCGACTACACAGCAAGTCAGTAGCAAAATGTATTCGAATACAGCAGTCTGTATTCGACTACACAGTAAGTCAGTGGCAAAAACAGCATGTCTGTATTCGAATACAACAGTCTGTATTCGAAAAAACCGTATTTCTTCGTTTTCGAATCAAAGAGGAAGAGTGGAGTTGCAAAAACCTTGATCTAACTCTCCCCCAACCTTGGGTTACTAGTTTTGAAGAAAAGAAAGCGACGAAAACGAAAATGGGAGAAAGGAGAAAAATGGGTCACGGTTAGAGGAAGAAGATGAAGTTTTGAAATTTTCCTTCCTTTCTTTTTCTTTCCTTTGTTTTTCCTTTCTTCCTTTTTCCTTCCTTCCTTTATATACTATTTTCTTTTCCTTTTCCTTCCTTCTAGTTTTCCTTTCTTTTTCCCTCCAAGCAAACATATATATATAAAATAAATATAACTTAACAAATATCTCAAAATCTAGATATTTATTAAATTACCTTTTCACCCGAAACGCCTTAAATTAACCGTAAAGTATTTTCCGCAGTTAAATTCAATTTATTTATCGACGAGAAATTCTAATTGGCATCGAAATATCTTTTTGATTATAAAACTCCAAAATATTATTAACTTTGGCTTAAAAGCCTCCGAGCCAAAATCCAAAATATACCAAAAATACATAAAAGGGTACTTTAAAATTATGGGTCTTACATTACTCCCCCCCTAAAATTAGTTTCGTCCTCGAAACTATGCATCGATAAATAACTCTGGGTGTTGTTCCCTCATCTTGCTCTCCAGTTCCCAAGTCGCATCTCCAGTAATTGGGTTCCAGATCACCTTGACCAACGAAACATCCTTGGTCCTCAACCGCTTAATCTTCCTGTCATCAATTCTCACGGGTGGTACTTCGAACGACAGGTTATCCTTTAGCTGGATTGTGTCTGGTTCGATCACGTGAGATGGATCTGCGAGATATTTCCTCAACTGCGACACATGAAACACGTCATGGATATTGGACAGTATCGGAGGTAATGCAATCCGATAAGCAACCGGCCCAATTCGTGCAGAAATCTGATATGGTCCAATGAATTTCGGAGTCAACTTCTTCGATTTCAAGGCTCTACCTACTCCAGTAGTAGGTGTGACTCTCAGAAATACATGGTCACCCTGTTCGAATTCCAAAAGTCTGCGACGCTTGTCCGCGTAACTCTTCTGGCGATCTTGTGAAGTCTTCATTTTCTCCTTGATCTTCCTTACTTTAGCTGTGGTCTGTTGCACCATCTCTGGTCCGACAATCATATTCTCACCGTCTTTATACCAACACAAGGGCGTTTGACACTTGCGCCCATATAAAGCCTCATATGGTGCCATTCCAATACTTGCGTGGAAACTATTGTTGTAAGTGAACTCAATCAACGGAAGTACATCATCCCAACTTCCTCTATCATCTAAAACACATGCTCTCAACAGATCTTCCAAGGACTGATTTGTCCTTTCAGTCTGTCCGTCCGTTTGTGGATGGTAAGCTGAACTCAATCGTAGCTTCGTTCCCAACGCTTCGTGCAATGCTCCCCAAAAATGCGATGTGAACTTCGGATCACGGTCTGATACAATGCTCGATGGTACCCCGTGTAACCTCACAATTTCAGCAATGTAGATCTCCGTTAGCTGATCTACCTTATAGGTGGTCCTTACCGGTAAAAAGTGAGCAGATTTAGTCAGTCGGTCCACTATCACCCATATAGAATCATTCTTCCTCCTTGTCTTTGGTAATCCGGTTATAAAATCCATGGAAATGCTGTCCCACTTCCATTCAGGTATATCTAAAGGTTGCAACATTCCAGCAGGTCGCTGATGTTCCACCTTCGCTTTCTGACAAGTTAGACAAGTGGATACATATTCCGCCACATGTTTCTTCATTCCTGGCCACCAATAATTCTGCCTCAAATCCTGATACATCTTTGTTGCCCCAGGATGAATACTCAGCTTACTCTTATGCGCCTCTTCTAAAATCGTTTTCCGCATATCTGTAATTTCTGGTACACAAATCCTACCATTACACCGCAAAACATTATCAGCCCCAATCTTGAACTCAGTCGTCTTCCCTTGTACTATTAGATTCCTCTTCTCTTGAATTAAGACGTCATCCTGAGAATTCGCAATGTCTTCAAGTAATCCACTCGAGATCTTAATCATTCCGAATTTCAAAATTCCCGGTGCAAACTCTACGTTCAAGTGCAAGTCTCTAAAAGCTTCCCACAACTCTTGTTGTCTAGCCATAATTAGTGAAGACACCGATACACTTCTTCTGCTCAACGCATCCGCCACTACATTGGCCTTCCCAGGGTGGTACTGCAGTGTGAAATCAAAATCCTTGAGAGTCTCCATCCATCGTCTCTGGCGCATGTTCAACTCCTTCTGATCAAACAAATATTTCAAGCTCTTATGGTCGCTGAACACGGTGAACGTGCACCCATATAAATAATGCCTCCAGATCTTTAATGCAAAAACAACCGCGGCAAGCTCCAAATCATGAGTAGGATAGTTCCTTTCGTGAATCTTCAATTGTCTCGAGGCATAAGCCACAGCTTTCTTGTGTTGCATCAGAACACATCCTAACCCCTGGTGGGATGCATCACAATAAACTTCATAGGGTTCTTCTGATTGCGGTAACACCAATACAGGTGAGGTCGTCAATTTCCTCTTCAGTAACTGGAAGTTTTCTTCACACTTCTCCGTCCATGCGAACGGTTGATCTTTTCTGGTAAGTTGTGTCAGTGGAGCCACAATCTTAGCAAAACCTTCGATAAACCTCCTGTAGTACCCTGCCAGTCCCACAAAACTTCGTATGTCAGTGACAGTCTGAGGCTGTTTCCAAGCAAGAACCGCCTCAATCTTAGCCGGATCTACAGCGATTCCTTCCTTGGTTATCACATGTCCCAAGAAATTCACTTTCTCTAGCCAAAATTCACACTTCGACAGATTGGCATACAATCGCTTCTCGCGTAAAATCTCAAGAACTTGTCGCAAATGTTCTCCATGCTCTTCTTCGGTCCTTGAATAAATCAATATATCATCAATGAATACCACCACGAATTTATCAAGGAACGAATTAAAGATCCTGTTCATGTAGTCCATGAAAATTGCCGGTGCATTGGTAACTCCGAACGGCATAACCAGGTATTCATAATGTCCGTAGCGGGTTCTGAAAGCTGTTTTCTGAATGTCTCCTTCCCTTACTCGGATCTGATGGTAACCCGACTTCAAGTCAATCTTCGAAAATATCGCGGCCCCTCTCAATTGATCCATCAAATCATCGATTCGTGGCAAAGGATAACGATTCTTGATAGTTGCCTTGTTGAGCTGTCTATAATCCACACATAGGCGCGAGCTTCCGTCCTTCTTCTTAACTAGCAAAACTGGAGCACCCCATGGTGATACACTTGGTCTGATGAATTTCTTCTCCAACAAGTCTTCAATTTGGCCTTTGAGCTCATTTAATTCCAATGGCGACATTCGATAAGGTGCCATTGAAATGGGTCCCGTTCCTGGGTGCAAATCAATGAAGAATTCCACTTCTCTTACCGGTGGCAATCCTGGAATTTCCGTTGGAAATACATCCCGATACTCGTTGACAAGTATCACATCTTCTATTTCCACATTTATCTTTGCCTCTACATTTGCTAGAGACAAAAACTCATGAGTCCCTTCACTTAGCGACACTCGGAGTTTGTTAGCAGCTAAATACTTAACAACTCCTGGTTCGGGGAAAAGAACCAATTTCCGAGCACAATCCAAGATCACATAGTGATAAGACATCCAATCCATACCGAGGATGACCTCGAGTGATTGTAGCGGTAAACAAATTAGATTAACCAAGAAATCCCTATTCTGAATAGTCATTCGACAATGTAAACATGCTGAATTTACGGTTAAGGTCTTAGCAGGCGTGGAAACAACCAAATCAAAAGGTAAAGCAGACACAGATAACTTCAAGCGATTCACACAGTCCATAGCAATGAAGGAATGGGTTGCCCCCGAATCAAAGAGTGCAGTTAGAGTGTTACCTGCAATCTCACAATCACGCTGAATCAGATTACCAGATGGATTTCCCTCTTCAGCATTCACACAATAAATGCGTCCTCTAGCAGTAGGACGGGTAGCCCTAGCTACATTCACCACTGGTTCCACCTTTGGAGCCGTGCACTCCCTTGCCATGTGCCCCGACTTCTGACAATTGTGACAGATGGGGATGTTAGTGGTACAAGCACTAGCATAGTGTCCTTCTTTCCCACATCGGAAACATCGAAGCACTTGCCCCATTTGCCTTCCGAAATTCTGGTTCCCTGGGCGACTCGGTCCACCGTTGTTATTCTGGGGGCGATTATAAGGTTTAGCCACTTGTTTTCCCCTATTCTGATAAGTCGCCCGACTAGGGCCTCCCGAATTAAAATTCCCAACTCGGCTAGCCCTCTTGTTCTTCATATCTTCCACTTCTCTACATTTCTCTACCAGCGCTTGGAAACGTTGAATTCCCAAAGGTAAGACGGAATCTTGAATCTCATACTTCAATCCGTCTTGGAAACGATGACACATGAACGGTTCATCAATTTCTTCACGGAAGAACCTGAAATGCCTCGATAGTGATTCAAATTTAGCAGCATACTCGCCCACAGTCAGGCTCCCCTGGTGAAGTTTCAGAAAGTCGTCACCCAACTTAGTCCTGGTACTCATCGGAAAGTATTTGTCTAAAAACTTTCTTTTGAACGATTCCCAGTTCACCTCCTCGTGGGCTGCTCCCATCAACAACCTTGCACTCCTCCACCAGTATTCAGCATCCCCTAGCAACATATACGTGGCATAGCTGACCTTCACTCCAGCCTGGCAGTTAATCATATCAAAGATTTTCTCCACTTCTTGGATCCATTGATCCGCCTTCTCTGAACCCTCATCCCCCTTGAACTTAGGAGGATTGTAACGACGGAAGTCTTCCAACCCTCTTGATTCTGCAGCACGGATCTCTCTTCCCCTCTTTTCAAGATCCCGTTGAGTCTTGGCAGCGGTCTGTGCAGCGACAGAAGCAGCCATGTTGTTCATAGCCTCCGCCATTTGGTCATTCCTAGCGTTGGCTCTCGGAGCGTCATTCCTTCTGGGCGGCATGGTTTCCTATAAGAACCATCATCAAGTAGAGTTTTAACACTACTTCAAATAATTCTAAACTAACGTCCGACTAACAACACACAATTAAATTGGACTTGACAACTCAAGTCACCTAAACCGACACATGATCAGATAACAACTCCTAACTTATAGGTCGACCTACAATCTATAACCAAGGTTCCACAGCTCCCAAAGAAAACTAAACCTATGCTCTGATACCACAATGTAACACCCCGTTTTTCAAAGCGAGGGTATATTTTTTTTTTTCTAAAAGTAATTAAAACGAACAAAGAATAAATCAGGAAATGCTTTTGGATAAATAATTGAGTCATTATAATTTACAAGCAGCGGAAAAGTTTCTCCAATTACAAATCCAAAACATTTCTACATAAACATCAAATGGTACATGGAACCCATTCAAAGATGATATAAAACTGATAATATTTGTATAAGTACAGTTTTCCAAAACTAAAATACTCCAAACCAAAAAGAAGGACCCCTAGTCCCTATACATCATCCTAATCTGATCATCCTACCAAAAACTATACACCCTGAGTAATCTCCACGCGCCCCGTGAGATCCTCCTAACACAACCGCAGTCAAGCATTCCCATCTCCATCCCTGTCCGTAGGGTACGAACCAGTAGGGCCGTCCTGACTCTCATCTGAGGGCAAAGCCCAGATTTCCACAATAGTGTAAAGGGTCACCAACCAGAAAATAACAGATAACACATAGCAATTAAGTTTTTGAATGCTCAAAACAACTTTTTAACTAAGCATGCACCTTAACAGGATTTTCAATGTGCGAAAAGTTCATACATTACATTGCCAATGAAAATGAAGGTAAAATGCAGTTCTCGATCTCCTAATTAACACATGATAAAACAAAACATGGATAGATTCATGAGCAATTAATCATACAACTAAAAATGAGGATTTTCACTGAGCCAATCGATTGGGCAATCGATTGGGGTGAAGATTTTTAATGAAAACAGAATCCTGGGCTGAATTCAATCGATTGGTAAATCGATTGATTGGTTCCTGAGCCCCTGGTTTCGAGCCAATCGATTTCCTAATCGATTTGGTGAGGGATTCTTAATGAAAACAGAATCCTGGGCTGAATTCAATCGATTGGTAAATCGATTGATTGGTTCCTGAGCCCCTGACTTAAGGCCTAATCGATTGGGCAATCGATTTCGAAAGGGATTTTAAAAAGGCTGATTTACAAAATCGATTGGCTAATCGATTTTGTGAATTGGCCAAGTCCCTGTTTACCCATCCAATCGATTGGGAAATCGATTTCCCTGATCAGTTTTCCAAAAATTCATGAATTAACCTAAGTCATTCCTAATCAAGTTCACCACTTAACACTTAGCAATTTCTACGCGATTACTACGACACACAAAGGTTCGATAACCATCATACTCACACACAATACACAACACATAGCACTTAACACCTTCATCTCAGTTATCACGATAAATCAAAATTCGAATCACTCAATCATAAACTCAAATCAAACATGACTCGCGTGCCAGGCACCCTAATGCAATGCGTATATGCCAAAATGCATGGACTCGGAATTCCAAACCAAAACCCTCCTCGAAGGGCCGTAAATCATAATTGTACCGCCTATCGCAGGCCAAAGTACCAATTACCGAGGTGCCACCTATCACGGGTCAGCACGATTTACTAAAATGCGTAAATCATAAACGTACCACCTATCACGGGTCAGTACAGTTTACCGAGGTGTCACCTATCACGGGTCAACACGATTTACTAAAAGAAAAAGCGGGAATCGTAAATGTACCACCTATCACGGGTCAGTACAGTTACCATGGTGTCACCTATCACGGGTCAACACGATTTACTAAAATATAAATCGCAAACGTACAACCTATCACGGGTCCGTACAGTTTACCAAGGTGCCACCTATCACGGGTCAGCACAATTCACCAAAAATATAAATCGTAAATGTACCACCTATCACGGGTCAGTACAGTTACCATGGTGTCACCTATCACGGGTCAACACGATTTACTAAAATGTAAATCGCAAACGTACAACCTATCACGGGTCCATACAGTTTACCAAGGTGTCACCTATCACGGGTCGACACAATTTACCAAATGAAATGCATGAGCATACACAGACTCCATTCACAACAATCGTTAAGCAAATGCAGATATTAAAAGATTCCCCATTTTTAATACCCATTTAACTTAAACGACTTTCAAACAACATTAATTAAATAAGTCATTAAGAGATTCCCCGTTCTTAATACCGATTTAACTTAATGATTTTCAAAACAAAACGTTAAGCAAACAGTCATATTAAGAGATTCCCCATTCTTAATATACTTTTGACTTAAACGATTTTCTCGCAAAACATTCAGTAAACGAGTCATTAAGAGATTCCCCATTCTTAATACTCATTTACCGAAACGATTTTCAAAAACGATAGTTAAGTAACCGAGACATTAAGAGATTCCCCATTCTCAACGCCCAGTTAACTTAAACATTTTCCTCAAATACACATTAAGTAAACCGAGGTATTAAAAGATTCCCCATTTTTAATACTCGTTTAACTCTAATGGTTTTCAAATTCCACAGAAACAAATTCAAACATACTTTCACATTCAAACCATAATTCACAACAACCACACCAATTAACAAACATCAAGTACGAACACACCAAATACAACGAACACAAATCACGCAACATAACACCCAGATACATCAAATTTCATTTACCACGAAACATTCATCACTATAAACAAAACCTAACTCTAAGGTTTTTACCCATAACGCACTAGTTTCGTTTTTCCCCAAATCGATACATTTAACCCTAACAAATTCCTTCCCACACAACTACAGATAAGTCCCTAATGCGAACTAAAAGTTTGGAAGGAGCCCTTACCTCAACGTTAGCTTTATCGTGCGTTTCCGGTACCGCGAGAAATTCCGGTAAAATCTCCGCTCGCAACGCCGCTTCCAAATTAGTTCACTAGCACCGTAGCGTGGTGGTGAGCAACTTTCCCTTCTATCTCTTCGAGAAATGAGGTTCGGATCTAGGAGAAACGGAGGGGTTTGTGTTTGGATCTCAAAACCGTTTTTCTTCGTTTTCGAATCAAAGAGGAAGAGTGGAGTTACGAAAACCTTGGTCTAACCCTCACCCAACCTTGGGTCACTAGCTTTGAAGAAAAGGAAGCAACGAAAACGAAAAATGGAGAAGGATGAATTTTCTTGGTTCCTTGCGTGAGTTTTCAGAGGAAGAAGATGGAATTGAAGATTTTCCTTCCTTTCTATTTCTTTCCTTTGTTTTTCCTTTCTTCCTTTTTCCTTCCTTCCTTTATATACTATTTTCTTTTCCTTTTCCTTCCTTCTAGTTTTCCTTTCTTTTTCCCTCCAAACAAACATATATAAATATAAAAAATATAACTTAACAAATATCTCAAAATCTAGATATTTATTAAATTACCGTTTTACCCGAAACGCCTTAAATTCTCCGTAAAGGATTTTCCGCAGTTAAATTCAATTTATTTATCGACGAGAAATTCTAATTGGCATCGAAATACCTTTTTGATTATAAAACTCCAAAATATTATTAACTTTGGCTTAAAAGCCTCCGAGCCAAAATCCAAAATACATAAAAGGGTACTTAAAATTATGGGTCTTACACCAATCTTTCCATGCCTTAATCAATTAATTGACTAGTGACCAACTACAATTGATTGGTAGATCTATAGGATAATTGAGATTATGATTCTTGTATGATGAAACATAAATACTAATCTTTCGATCATTGAACCTCTTGGTTATTTATGCTTTCTCTTAATTATATTTTTTGTATGATCAATCAAATAATTAATTTAGGGAAAATAATATTACATTGAATGACAAATCTTTGTAAATAGTTTTAAAGAGGGATTGATAATTGAGAAAATAAATAAGAATTTATATAAAACTAGGGCTTGAGGTATTGATATTACAAGTGAACCCACGATCCTATGTATACTTTCCATTAATTCAAAGTTGTGTTGTTATATACTCTCTTTATAAGTTTTATGCTATCGTTATATTTTTGTTATTGTGAACCAATAATAATTTTTATTAGTCTAAATACTTGGATAATTAATCTCTTTTGTACTTGTTAAATTAATTTTCATTTTTTTGTGGTAGTTGTTAAATTAATCTCTGTGGATACGACAATCTTATATACTACTACTTGTAAAATCCGTACACTTGCAGAATTTTGCGCAACACTTCCTTCCTTGGTTATACTTTCTATGTCCTCATCATATACCCATTTACAAATGCACTTGTAACATCCATTTGAAATAATGTAATGTTATTACAAGCAACAAAAGATAATAGGATACAAATAACTTCTAACTTGGCCACTGGAGCAAATGTCTAAGTGTAATCACTGCTTTCTTGCTGATTATAGCCTTGTGCAACAAGTCTTGCCTTGTTTCTTACCACTTCTCTTTTTTCATTTAGCTTGTTTCTGGAAACCTACTTGGTTACACTAATGTTTTTATTTGGTCTAGGTACTAGATCCCAAACATAATTCCTTTTAAACTCATTTAACTCTTATTACATTGCAAGTATCCATCCACCATCTGCCAATGCTTCATCGACAAATGTAGGTTCAATTAATGATAGTAGACCAAACAAAGTTATGCCATTTAGTGATGATCTGGTCTTGAAAAGATCATTTGTATTTCTAATGATTAGAGTTTCAGAATGAGATAACTTTTAGTTCCATCTAAATCTCTCTTATGACTTATCTTGACTACTTTTGACTTAGTCAGATTCATCTTTTGGGATTTTATCAAATTCCTTAGATTTTTATTTATCTTCTAGTTTTTCTGTATCCTTTGATTTGCATGCTTCCTCTAGTTCCATTAACCTGCAATATCTTCAACTTGCTTTAACTTTTTAGAGTCAAGTTATTTGCAATATAAATCATATAAGTATGGAAAGAAACAATACAACCAAAACATCAATTTTGTTTTTAGGGGTTTCTACTTTTTTTTTTTGACAAACAAACTCGTATTCTATTTTTGCTAAATTGTTCAGGTTTTGGTTTTCTCTTAGTTCCTTTAAGTTTTGAGAACCTGCATAATAGTCCTATTGCTTTGATTTTTAAGATCAAGCTGCTTGTTATCATAATAAACATAATATCAAACAAATAAATAAAGATTAGATAAATACAATCTAGAAATCAACTTGTCTATGCATTACATGACACATTATCAATATCGTAATTATCATAATTACATGGCACATTATCGTAATTTTTCCATTTCTACTAATATCGTAATTATCATAATTACATGGCACATTATCAATTGACGATGACCTATGATTACTTTTCAGGGTTAGGTTTTCAATCTTAAGTTCAAAATATTAATTTCTAAAGTGTCAATTTTATCATTCAGATTTTCATTTATTTTCATAAGAGCTTTCAATTTTAGAGACAACTTGTGGTTTTTATTTAAGAAATCTATTATGAAATTAATTAAATCAGATCGGATTAAGTTAGAAAATACCTCATTTTTTCATCAATCGATTCCCTTCTAGAGTTAGAATCAGTGTTTGTGTTGGATTTAGAGGCAAAGTTGTTATGAGCCATCAAAGCCAATTCTACTGGCTTTTCATCATCAGAGGAGTAATCAAAATCATCTCCTATAGCCGTCAAAACCTTCTTTTTGGGTCTGGAATATTTCCTTTGATGTTTCCCTTTTTTCCAGATTTTGGACATCCAAACTTAACATGTCCAGTTTCATTGCATTCATAACATATGATGCTTTTCTTGTCATATTTTTGATTCCTTCCTCTATTGAACTCCATGAAATATCTTTGAGGAAATTGATTCTTTCTGTTGTGCCACATCTTTTGAATCTTTTTGGATATGAAAGCTAGCTCCTTATCCTCTAATTTCAAATTTTGATAATCTGAATCATTATCTTCTGATTTTGTTGTTGCCTTTAGAATCTTCTTTTGCTTGAATTTTAGAACCTACTTCTTCAAGGTCAATTTCATGTGATTACAAGGAGCTAATCAATTCTTCCAATTTAAGAGTATTGAGATCTTTAGCTTCTTGAGTAGTTGTAATCTTAGGTCTCTATTTTCTTGGTAGACTCCTAAGAATTTTCTTCACATGATCAATATAACTCTTTTCAAGTACCTTTAGTCTTGAGATCGGAGTCTAGAGTCTAGAAAACGTTGTTTCAATGTCTTCATCTTGTTCCATCTTGAATAGCTCATGCTTTATGACTAGGAGATTGACATTTTCTTCTCAAACTTGATTGCTTTTTCCATAAGTTAGAATCAAACTATTATAAATACTTTTTGTTGTCTCCTTCTTGGTGCAGTTGTCAAATTCCTTGAAAGTTATTGCATGTCCTAAACTTATGATGCATTTTTTACACATTCTTCTGATCAGCCTCCATCTCATTTCTTGGAATTTTAGTACCATTTTCTTTTATCGAAGCAATATAACCATCTTCCACCAAGTTCCAAAGTTTAGGATCTTGTGAAATAAAGAAACTCCTTAGCCTGTCCTCCCAATACCAAAAACGTTCACCATCAAATAAAAGTGGTCTGTTGATGTTTCCTCCAACAACTTCTTCATTGAATCCAAACATGTTGAATCCTTGGATCTTTCCTTAAACACTGTAAAGTGTTGATCCTTAAGACCGATCTATGATACCAATTGAAGGTGCAAACATGAGAATCAGATGGGGGGAGG
>NC_021161.2:15620609-15663315 GCF_000331145.2 Cicer arietinum | reverse complement strand
GGGGGGGGGTGAAATTGTGTTTCTCTAAGTTGGATTCTTTTTCATTATTTGATTAAAGCTAGTTCGGGTTTGATGACTTAGAGCATAAGTAGTAATAAAACTAAGGAATGTAGGAGTAAAGTGACACAAGCAATTTATCCTGGTTCACCACCATCTTGGTAGCTATGTCTAGTCCCCTCACTTTGAAGGATTTAATCCACTAATTCAACATCTGACCCTACAAGCCAGTCTTCTCAAAACAACCTCACAACCCTAAACTTTTTTATGAACACAAGAACTTTGACTCTACTAGCCAAGTCTTCTCTACACAATCTGAAAACCCCTTATTGTTGAAGGAACACAACACCTTGACCCTACAAGTCAAGGATTCTCAGTACAATCTGACAACCCCAGATTGCTTGAGGAACACTTAAAGTCACTTTCGAGCTGGGTTACAAGAGTTTGGAACTTGATTGGTTTGCTTCTAACAAATCAGTTTTGATACATTGATTTTCCAAACTTACAATGAAGCATTAAGCACTAAATAATATAAAATGGAATGAGTGCTTTGCTTGAACTTAAAACCTTAAACTCTAAATACTTAGAAAAATTGAGCTCTTGTGGTTTTTTTGAATGACTTGGGTATTTAGGATTTCCATTTTTGTTGTACGTTGTGGTTGTGCTCTTCTTCAACCTTGATCCTTATTTTTGAATATGATCTTGAGCAATCCTTTTAGAAGGATATTGTTCATATTTGTTCAGATCGCATTTGCAAATTGATTCACTTTAGTCTTCCTTCATATGTTTGATCTGACTTAAGCAAGAATGAATCTGGCCTTGTAATTGGATCTTTAGAACTAAGTCCAATTCATAATTTTTCTCAATCTATCAGAGCTTTTGACTTTCCATTAGAGTCGTTGACTTTTCTCCATAAAAATCATTGACTTAATTGTTGGAGTCAGATGTCGTGGTTCTTGAATAATCAAAGTCAAAGGCAGATGCAAGGTTGCATGACTTAGAATTAGTGGCATGGAAAACTTCACATTTGTTTCTTTATTAGAGTCATTGCAACTTTAGAGTGTGATGTGTATCAGAGGCAACACTTTGAAATGTGTTGTAGTCTTCAGAGTCAGTGTAACTTCAAAGTGTGTTGTGTATCATAGGCAACACGTTGGAACATGTTGCAGTCTTCAAAGTCAGCCGAATATATGCTTCAGATGCAGGCTTGAACAATGGCTTCATACTTAAGAGGCATGCTCAAAAATATTGTTCAAAGAGGCATGCTAAAGTTATTTTTCATCAGAGTCATGTTGAAGTTATTGTTCATCAGATGCATGCTAAAGTTATTTTTCATCAAAGGCATGCTGAAGTTCTTGTTCATTAGAGGCATGTTGGATTTACTGTTCACCAGAGGCATGTTGAATCTTCAGAGGCATATAACTCTTCAAAGAAACATTGAATCTTCATAGGCTTATTAGATCTTCAGAGGTAGACATACAAACTGACTCATTAAAGGCATACAAATCAGAAGAATGTTTCAGTCTTGAAAGCCAGACACAAAATCACACTAAACTACTAGAAGCACACTCTTAGAGGTAGATGCACGAACTTTTCCAGTGCGTGAGTTTGACTGGTTTTATTTCATTTCCTTTTACCTTTTTACTTCATATGGTGGTGGTACCCTCTAGTGACTTTTCTTTGGTGGTATCCTTTGGTGATGGTATCTTCTGATGGTATCATCTGATCACTTTCTTTGGTGATACTCTTAAGTGGTGGTATCCTTTGGTGACATTCTTAGGTAGTATCCTTTCGTGGTGGTATCATCTGGTTGTTTCCTCCAATTTTCTTGTTCTAATTTCTGCATACATAGTGAAATTTTTAGTGCAATAAATTATTCTCATAAAGTACTTTTGTTAGCATCAAAACCACATTGAGAAATTGTTCTTGGAATCAAATTGGTTCCAACAAAATCTACTACGGTTACTTTATAATTAAAGGTTCTATCACTAAGGAGTCACACTACAAGAATAACATCAATTTGTGACCAACTTAAAAAAGATTTTGTGGTTGAAAAAAAGTCTCACAAATTATTGACCAATAAAGCTCGCACAAATACTAAAATTTAAATTGGTTGTTATTTGTGATTGAAAAAGCCCTCACAAATAGTTTTTTTTTTTTTTTTTGACTAATTGTAACTTTTGTGACAACCAAAAGTCGTTTGCATCATAGTGGCTGATTTAATTTTCTCCATTGGTATGAGTGACTTCTGTGTGAATGCTTTAGTGGTTGGTTATATCTGAATCATATACTTTTAGGAGTATGAATAACTTGCCCATATTTTGTTGTTATTTTTATTTTGATCTAATTATGTGTTCTAGTGAGTTGCTACTTGAATTATTTAGGTACATTTTATGACTTGATACATCTTTGTGAATTATTCAAAAATCAATTTCTTTAAATCTTTTAGTACAAAAATGTGTTATCTTTATATTTTATGGCTATTAACTTATTATTTTGTTTAATTTTTGCAGTGGGGTGAACTAAACTCTTACACCAACATTTAGGTACTAATAATCTCAAAGAGTTGCATGAATGATATTTTTTTGGTGCATGTGCGTGGGGAATTGAGACTTTTACTTAAAAATAATGTTTTGTATTAATAAAAACATTGTGGTATTAAAGTTATTTACTTTTCATCGTTAACTTTAAATAAAAATGTGGAAGTGAATTTTCTTTCGCTAGAAAATAATTGAATCGTAGTTAATTTTATTCAACCTTTTTTCTCTTGAATTTCACCTAAATAGAATTTAATTTATTTAGAGTGTAAATGAACATCTATCTAACAATTGGAAGATTAAATT
Source organism: Cicer arietinum (assembly GCF_000331145.2). Taxonomy (NCBI): domain Eukaryota; kingdom Viridiplantae; phylum Streptophyta; class Magnoliopsida; order Fabales; family Fabaceae; genus Cicer; species Cicer arietinum. The sequence continues at coordinate 15,660,475 of NC_021161.2, read as the reverse complement.
TATAAATAAATAAATAATATTTTAGTAAATTGCAGTACGTTCTTTTACAAAAAAAAATTAGTGCTTTTATGAAACACCATCAAGGTTTGTTAGTTGGCACAACCATGTTTTGTGGTCCGCCTTACTTTCCTTAGTGCTTTTATGAAACACCATCAAGGTTTGTTAGCTAGGATGACCATGTTTCGGTATCTGAAATCTATTTTGTAATTTTTTCAATTTAATTTAATTTCAATTACCACAAGAGTAGGAATTGAGTTAATTGAGAACAGTTTTTCTCGGAAGAGAACATCAACTACTATACAAGGATTAATTTGCCTTCAAAAGTTGTTCAATGTGAATCAAATATTAGTCAATTTGAATATAAACTATCATTGTGGTGAACACCAATCCTAGAAGCTTTCTCCTAATTATAACAACCTAATTTGCAACTCAATTTATTATTGTTTCATTGTTACATCTCTTATTTGAATTAATAAATTTTGTCTATTATAATTAATTGATACTAAAAAGTTTTAGTATATGTGAATTAGATATTTTTACTACTTAACGAAAACTGTATTTCTCACATCATTAAGATCACTCACTTTAAAGGTTAATTCACTCTGCCTTTTTAAGAAGTGGTGGTCCATCCACAACTTTGAGAAACAACCTTCACATATGATTGTAGCTCTCCATCGTCATCCAAAGTAGGACCATCATTGTTATGAATTTGGTTGATCTTGAATATGGGCTTCTCACGACTTGGGTGCCATGCAATAGCATCTACTCTTGAAGCCTTTAAAGGAGTAATTGAATGCTTCAAAACACTTTTTCTCTTGTTTGGAGGAGACAAAGCCTTGTTTTCTCTGTGAATTCTCGTTATGCCATAGGAGTTCGAAGATATTAAAAAATAAGGGAATCGAAAGGCTCAATTTATGATATTGGCAAACAATTTGAAAGGCATGGATTTAAGCCCAACGGTTCAAATGAAGTTAGGAGGGAAATAGGTCAAGGTGACATAGGATGTAGGTTTCAAAATTGTTGAAAGGGAGTCGAAGTCTGATGCTCCCAGAAAATGGCTTCGTACATAGAAATAGAACAATGGTTGAACTCGTTGAAACCCTCATATCTTTTGACATTCTATCAACCATCAAATCAATTCAGGGACCCACATCCCTAAAAACTTATGAAATGTCGAATCCTCCATAACAAGAATACACAAACATTGTTACAAGAATCTCATTTGTGATCCATTCCAACTCCCTAACTTAGGAGGGAAGATAGGAGTATTGGACTAGCCGTTTTCTTGTTAACTATTACAGAGCTTGTTCAAATCAAAGCAAGGAAAAGTAATTACAATATTCAAATTCACCATTCGACCCCGTTAGTGAAGGGGGAATGAAGTACAAATAACATCTCTTGCCCGATGATATTCAAGAAATACAATAAGAAAAATGATGGATTTGATAAGAAACTCACATGCAAGATTAGCTTGGATCTTACTGTAGAATTTTACCATTCATAGGGTTTAAGGGGCAAAACTTGCACCTACTCTCTACATGCACCACCATGATAATGCCATGAAATGCAGAATGAGTGGAGAAAATGAATCAAAACATTAGAGGCAAAAAGATTGTCTGAGAAGTACATACAAAACTTGATCAAAACTTTGAAGAATCGACGGAAAGTATGGTGAATGAGCACAAAGAGTTGGAGAGAAAATGGAAGTCATAGAAAAGACGATTGTGAGAACAAGAAAGGAAAATTTCAATTTTCCCTTTGATTATTGAGTCAAATCAAGAGCACAACTTTCATTCAACGGTTGAAAATATCCTTGAGAAGTGTGACCTAGAGGTCACGAGTTTACATAGGGCATTCAAAATGCCCCATAGGAGACCCACGCGGAAGAAAAGAGGAACTTAAACATCACCTTAGGTTAGTCGTTAGTGACCCATCCCATTATTCTCGAATTAGATGATGACCCAAAAATCATGAATCATCCATTTGGAAACCTAACAAATTTCATCTAGAAACTACAAGGATTGTCCTACAAAAGGATCTCTAATAAAGTGAAAATGTACACACTATTTTAAACTAAAGCCTCTAACTCTAAGATACAAATTGATTTGATTGTTGGAGTATGTGCAGGTATACCACCTCAAATGAGGAGCTTCAGTCAACTTTGCCACTGCAGAGCCATCATCTTCGACTTTTCGGCTAAGAATTCAAGTCAACAATGGACTAGATTTCAATATATTTCCTAAATTGAACCTAAGATGGTAAGAGGTTGCAATTATATTTAATATGATTGGGTGCTTATTCGAATTTGTGGTAGCCCTTTTTTTTTTCCACACTTATTATATGTGAGTTTCGCCATTATAAATTATTTATAAAAAAAGAATATTTCAATATTAAATACAAATACAACAGTTTCATGAAATGTTTTTGACTCGGATACAATAGTTTCATATTATTACATTTATTGAATATCATTTTATTGTAACATGACAGTTTAGATAGATAATTAAAATTGCGTATGAAAAGCTGATGTGCATAAAAGCATACTCTTGCTCCATATTACATCTTCATTACACCTGGAAGATAGGCATTCATCATGTAGTTCTTCCAGTTAATATTTCTAGGATCAAAGTCAAATCCCTCATCTATAACTCTCTTTGCTACAATTCGTAAATTTTCTACATTCTGATCGTCAAAGCTGTGTTCACAAAATTGTACCAAATTGACATATATTAGTGTGATACAATATCCATTAAATTTATTATTTTTTAATTAATATGAATACCAAAAACTAAAAGGATCAAATATTAGGGAGGGATGGAGTATATGGTACGTACATGCCCTCAAAGATAGTGTAAGGTCTAAAGAGTTCTATTGCTGACTCCATCTTTGATCCCTAAAAAAGTGTAGCCAATAAAAAGTAAACAATCATAACATAAAGGGGCAAAATTAACACGAGATTTATGAACAAATACCTTGTTTGGGTCAAACGCATCCATACTTGTAGAGAATAATGCCATCTTTTTTGCAATAAGTACCGGTTTTCCATTTTTATTTATCCATGGATTTTTTGTAAAATAGCAATACATGTTATCTAGAAAATCAGAAATGTTGATTGGATTTCTCACTGAAGAACTAATATTGTAGATCAAATTCGTGCAAAGATTCTTAGAACGAGCCACCATGGCTACTATCATGGAATTTACCACCATATCCACGGGTATCTACAAGAATTAATTTGGGTTCCTTAGTTTTAAATTTAAATCCATAACATTTATAAATTATAGAAACTAAATAATAAAAAAGTGCAATATAGAATAATTTAAGGGATTAAACTCACAATATCTAATACAGTCTCCGGAACACCAACAAAGCTCTTTATTATTCCCTTACCGTACCCATCAATAAAGTAGTTAAGAGTTCTGCAATAACAAAATTTTATAAGAATTCCTATAAATTAATGGTAATTTCATATAAAACTTACCGCTTCTTCCTTGCAAAACAATTAAATAAATACCACTTTATTCCCAAATTTGATTTTTACGTGGTGCCTAATTATTTGATGCATCGTGACTTTTTTAGTGTAAAAAAAATCATAAAATATATTTTTAGTGTCTATAAAATTTCATCTTTTCAATTTTAGTCCTTATAAAATAAAAATATAACTTTTAGTCTTTATAAAATAGAAATACAACTTTTAGTCCATACAAAATTATACAGCAAATTGTTAACAAAGATAATATTATCTAACACAAATAATTTTACTCAGTGCTAAATTGAAACATATTTAGTTGTCTTTCAACATTAAAACTTTTGAATGATTTTTTATAAGTATATTCAGAACATTATAAAAAGTTTCTCCACAAAAATTTAGAATTTTTTCAATTAGGATAAATTAAATATATATTTTATTTAAATATATAATCTCAAGTTAAAAGTAACAAATAAGGATCCAATTATCAAGTTTTGTGCTAATTTTTTGTGGAGGAACTTTTTCTAATAATATAATTATGTTTGTAAAAAAGTGAATCAAAATTATATGTTGACATTTCAGTGAGGACTAAAACTACGTGCATAATAATTCTATAGAGACTAAAAAATTAATTTTTTATTTATTTTATAGAGGCTAAAATTGATATGTTAAAATTTTAAAATTAAGAAGTAAAAATATATTTAATCGTGTCTTTTATATGACTTCAAAGTAGTTACTATTAAAATCAATATATTTTTTTGAGTTTATAAAATAACAAAAATTTACTAATCTAACAATAATATTTGATTGACATCATATAAAGTTTACACTAAAAAAACATATTAATTACTCCTTCAGTCCTAAAGCAATTGAGTCATTTGATCATTTTACATATATTAAAAAAATGTATAAATGAAAGACAAAGAATACTATTTTTACCAAATTATCATTGTTATGTATTTGTAAATTATCAATATAATAAATCCATAGTAAAAGTTATTGCATTGAAAATTATGTAAATAGTTTTAATTAAATGGTACAATAAAAAATAAGTGTCTTGGAGATTAAAAGGTCAATTATTTTAAAATAAATTATTTTTATATATAGGTCAATTATTTAGTTTTGTGGTTAAGACTACATCTTTTGCTTAGACTTGTGGTGATATTATCTATATACTGTTATGACCACATCTTTTGCTTATGCTTGTAATAATTTATGGTGTCATTTTGTGACTACATCTTTTGAGAGTTGTAGTAGTGTCATTTTGTATTTCGATAACACTACATTTTGCTTTAACACAATGAAATTTTAATATGATAAACTTTTATTGTTATCTTTTATTTTCAATATAATGGAGAAATTTATTATTAATATAAACAGTTGTATGAAAACAAAAAATATATTAAAAATAAATATTTAATTTTCTGACTGCACAACCATTACCCACAAATATGTCGTGGGTAAATTGATTAATATTTCAAATATTATTTTTGTGGGTAAATTCATCGAAATTTTGTGGAAACATTACCCACGAAAACATCAATATTTTGTGGAAACATTAATATTTCAAATACTATTTTGCCTACATTTATTATGTCTTAAATTGTGTTGTAATAGCTCGATTTTCACTTAAACACGTTAGAATTCATTTATAATCGATCATTAAGTGTTATGATGAGTTTAGAATGAATTAGGATTAACTTAAGAAGCAAACTTCTTGATTAAGAAAGGTTACATGGGAAAGAAGAAAGAAAATTTTGTCTTAGCCGACATAAGTTAGTTAAACAAAATCTAGAAAATAATATATGGTCAAGATTTGAAGAAGATTTGATCAAAATTTATCCAATAGACGATATTGTCTTTGAGGAACAAATTGTGTAGAAAGTATTGGTGCATGATCTTATAAAAAATTTAGGTAAGGATCAATTTGGAAGATGTTTCTTTGCATAAGTTATCCTTTGGGAGGTACACTAGGAAACAAAGGCATCCAAATAGTATTTGCAGACAGGTGTAAAATCAATTGTTAATGATAATTTTTTATAGATATTTTTTAAACCAAAAAAGAAAAAGTTGAAGAAACAAATGGTTGCACTACAATTATATAATACTCATTCTTGGATTGGTTTAGAAAAATCTAATTAGTTAGGATCATTTACTATAATTGTCAAGATATTGGTAACAAGCTTTGATTTGAATCTCGACATAAATTTGTATTACATTTTTTTCTGTTTAATTAATGATTTTGCTTTGTTCTCCTAGTTTTGATTTGGTTTGTATGATTTTGTTCTCTTTTTATTAAATTTTTTTATGAAGTTTGTCAGTTTAAGTTAGTCGTACCAACTTTATTGAGATGACTATCTTATTTTGACACTTCATACTTTCTTAGTTTGTGTTTAAAAAATATTTGTGTTCAAATTATTAGTGAATAACTACATGCCAATTGGCATGTAATTAATTTATTAACTTTAAATTATAGAAACATTTATACCTAAAGTTTAAAAAATCTAAATATACAATGTTGCACAACATAAAGGTTAAAAGATCAAAACAATGTTTAATTGAGTTTTATTTAAGCGACAAAATAAGGTATTCATTCCATAATAATTGTACAACGATAGTCTATACTTTACATCAGATAACAATCAAAATAATAATTTAAAAAGAGGACAGTGATAGATAAGTTTTTTAAATACCTCACATCATCGACCCAACCTGGAAATGGTTCAAAGTGAGTACTGGTTACGATAGTTGGACGTATAATAATCGAAGGTATATCTTTTATATTTGATATAAGCATCTCTCCCATTGCTTTTGTAAATGTATAGGTATTTGGCCATCCATGCAAATTTGCCCTAAGTTTATCAACAGATATAGGCAAAAAGTTAGAGGTCCAAAAAGACATTAAGTGAAATAATACTTTTTCTTCTCTTGACCCTTGGTTAAATGGGGAGATATGGTTACTTAGAGTTTGACCAAGAGATATAAGTAGAGTTTGACTAAAGATTATTTTAATTAGAATTTGAATTTAGATTCACTCAAACAATTCGTTTTTAACTGAATCTCATTAATCACTTAAATTTATACACTTTGTTGTATATCAAATAAGGTTAAACATATTTTGACTCCTTACAAAATTATGAAATTTCAAATTTAGTCCTTAAAAAAACTTATTTACTTTTATTTCATATTTTAATTTGATGGAAACTATTGTGATGGACTTAAAGTATCAAAGTTTTACAAAAGTTTTTCAAAATAGGAATTAAAATGAAAATTAAAATTCAGAGACTAAAAAGTTGGGAATTCTTTTATAAAGACTAAAAATAAAATTTTAAAAGTTTATAAAAAATACTAACTTATTTAACTTTATTAAATAATATAAGCTTAAATATAGTGTTTTATTTAAGAAATCCATGTGCGTATGGGATGGTCCATATGTACTATATGTCTAGTGTATAGTTTAATTCCACTAAAAGTTTTACCTATTTTATGTTATACATATCACTTCTAATTTTAAAATACACATTTTCAACTTCTATTTGTTAGAGAAACTATACTCATTCCACTCAATTACTATTAAATGAGAAACAGATAAACGATACACCCTCTCTATTATATTAAATAGAAGAAAATGTGAGTATAACTAAGTAATATTTGTGTCACAAAATAGAAATATACTATTAATAATGGTGATAATAATAATCATTTTATATCTATCTCATATACATGATTTGAATTTTATCACTTCAAGTGATAATTTTAAGTTTTTACCATTAAAATGACATAGTAAATATATATATATATATATATATATATATATATATATATATTTGTGTTGAAACATATAATGTTAATGTGTGAATTGAAAAAAAGTTAGAATCTCACATAGCATATATTATACACAATCTTAGTGTATATATGGAGGAAGTTGAATTGTTGGGGTGTGTCCCAAAGATTACGCAGTTTTGTGATGAGGTAGACGAATATCATTTCACCACTACACCTGATGCGTCAACGCCAAAGTTGGATGTAGTTTCCAATTTTATTTCTTCACTTTTTTCAACTCGACGCACTTTCGAGTCACTCTTTGATTTTATGAGTAGTCCTAAAATCAATGCTCATTTAGTCTCATAGTAGTCCTAATATTATAGTCTAACGGTTTGCGAGTGCTCTTAGTGCCATATTAGAGGGAGTCATTCTCAAAGGGGTCCTACAATCTACTAGAAGTTCGATACAATTTGAGTGAGTTGTTTTATTCTAGGTACATTCGATTTTATGAGTAATCCTAAAACCAATATTCATTTCGTCTCATAGTGGTCATAGTATCTTAGTCTATCCGTTTGCGAGTGCTCTTAGGGCCATATTAGAAAGGGTAATTCTCAAAGGGGTCCTACAATGCACTAGGAGTCCGATACAATTTGACTGAGTTATTTTATCCTAGGGACGTCGACGTTGTTGATAGTCTGCTTGCCCAGTTTTATACAATACCACGAAACTTCTTAAAGAGAGCGATCTATTATGCATCTCATCTCAATAATCTCTTCCGCGGCGACAATTTTTTTTCAAAACTATTTTATATTTAAAGAAAAGTAGTGTCTATTTTTCTTATAAATTTGAGATCACATAATTAACACAATATTTAATTTTGTCTACTATTGCAGTATAGAATTATCATAACTCACCTTTCAATTCCAAACTTTTTCATAACCATCTTGATTGTATGTCCATCGGCCTTTTGTGCTTCGAGTTCACTCAATTTTTTCTCTATCAACTTCTTTTCTAATTCAATGTCCAATGTTGACGAGCCTTTGAGTGTCTGACCCATAAAGAAGGGTTTCTCACTAATAAGTCCTTTCATCTGCCCATACACATAAGCTAAAATAGAAATGCAAATAGATAAGAACTCATTTGAAATGATTTTTAGTTTTATGTATTGAAAATTTTAAAAATTAAAACCAATTTTAAATTTAAATTTTTAATTTTAGTTTTCAGTTTTTAATTATCCATTTTAAATTTTAATTCTTAATTCAGTTTCAATTTTTACTATCTTGCTACTATGTATTGAATCTCATAAAAAGAGTACTGAGGGAAGTAATGCTCACATAAGACTCCCTTTGGAGCAATTTAAGAAATAAAAAATTAATCACTCTGTCGTAAGAAAAAAACCTTAAAAGAATATGTATTATACAATGCAATTTCTACTATATATTTTCAATAAGTTACAAATACTCTGAAATTACTAATCTTTTTGAAACAAATCAATTAATTATATGTGGAATAAATATACCTCAAAAAATGAACTGTATTCCTTTATTTTATTTCTTTTGGTGCTTCACTAATCAAATATTTAATTTCAAGGTTCTTCATGTTTACTAATTATTACTTCCTTGCCTTAAAAATTTTGTTATTTAGGATCTGTTTGGTGATTAGGACAAGAAAGAAATGATCAAATAAACTATCTTATTTTATCTCAATCCAACTTTTGATGAACTAGAAAGATATTGAAAGTGATTATTAAATTCTATCATATATTTTTCTTTCTAGTTAAAATTGTTACATTGGATACAAATCGAGTTAGAAGCTAATAGAGTAACAAAAGATCATAATTTACTCATAAACCCTTATAAATTATAATTTAAAATATTAAAAACTGAAATATTATTAAATTTCAAAAATAGATTTTGATACTGAATTAAAAAATATAAAGATAAATAATTAATATTTAAAAAGTATATGATTTTATCACAAAGGTAATTGTGTTATTTTATATATAATCTAGAAAATAAAATATATTCAAATAAGAATATTAAAAATATAATTACTATTAAAATTATAAAAAAATTATTTTAATTTAATCTTTTTAACAAATGAAATATACTTCTCTTAAAAGAGTAATTTTTTTCATTTAATATAATATGTTACTCGTGTTTTATTTTTGAAATTGTTTATTTGACTAGTCGTGTCATGGTTTTTTTATTTTATCAAATTATTTCATTAATTATATAATTTAATTATTGAGAATTAAAGCTACTGTTACTAAAGTTTATTATTATTATTGTTATGTAAATATTAATAAATTATAATTTTATTTCATTATTTATATTATTTATATAATTTTAATGAAATTTTTGTTATTATTCTTTTTTTAATTATATAATTTCTTAAATTAATTTATTAATAATTATATATGTTTTGAATTGTTTCTCTTTAACTAATTTTCTATGGATGAAATTATTTTTGAAAAAAAAGATTTTCAATAGATAGACAAACAAAAAGTAACTTATTCTCTTTTTAAAATTCTCTCAAACGTAATCTTCAAAATATTAAATATATTAAATGCTGAAATCAATTTTTTTCTTCTTCTACAACAAACACATCCATAGTCTTACCCGTAGATACATGTAAAAGAATCTCTAGCTTGAGACAGTTTTTTGCAAAACTCAACACATTGAAAGCTCCCATTGTATTTGTGGCCATTGCAATATCAAATCTGAAAAGTACAATATATAAAAAGTAGATACTAATTTTTTGGTAAATTGTTACTATTTTTTTAAGCTTAAATATTGTGCACAATGTTATAATTTATAACCTCTCATCAAATCTGGTGGTGGCAGCGGAATGTACTATTATATTTATCTCTTTCAACATGTCCTCTCTCATCTTTGCATCTTTTACTCCCAACATCTCAAGAGACACATCTCCAACAACAACAACAACTTTCTCGGATATGAAAGTACCAAAATTCTCACCCTTCTCATCTCTTTGCAACCTGAACAAGTCTTTCTTAAAGACCTATACAAATATGATAAATATTACCTCTGGCCATAAATATAAGACATTTTTTTTATGGGATTTAAAAAAGTTTATTGTGTTATTAAATTAGTTGACAATTGGTATAATTTTATAAGTTTATCTTTTAAGATGACAAATAATTAATGTTTTTATTAAAATATTTACTATAGATTGTTAAAAAATATGTAACATAATTAAGGACATATTAGTAAAGAAATAACTACTAAAATTAAATAACTACTAAAATGAACGGTTTTTAAAATATAATTAAAATCAATAAAAAAAAGTCGTTCTAATAATATATTTTTTATATCCTTTATAAAATGATCAGGTAATGAAATCAATATGAAATATAAACTCCGATTTTTGGAGTTTTGTTTTATATGAACAAAATACACCATTATGAGAATGGCATACCTCAAAGTGTAAGCGTTGAGTAGCTAAATGAGTATTTGATGATCTCACAAGAAGGTATAACTTTTTTATGTTTGGTTGAACCCTTAATATCTTCTCCACAAAAACTACATAAATAAAAACATTATTAATTACATTGAACCAATCTTCACCTACCCCTTTAATATAACTTTATTTTACATTTATCATAAAACAAAAATCTTTAGCTTCGAGGATTAAACCATTGAGTAGAAATGTACGTCATCTACCTTTTCCTAGGAATCCCGTTGCACCTGTAGCTAAAATGGTCTTTCCTGCAAAATATTTAGGAATATCTCCCAATTCCATTGTAAAAATAAGGTAAAATATTGCTATATATTTTTCTTTCTATGTAATATATTATATAGTGAATGGGATTAACTTTAATTTTGTGGAATGTCGACTTTGTATATATAGATAGATAGAGAGTGTATGATATATAGCTAGTTAATAAAACGTTTCAAATTGAAATATAAACCACCAAATTCAAATTAATGCACTCGAAGGCAAATCAGACCTCATCAAAAGTTTTTAAATATAGAGGTCCAGGAGAGGTGGGAATAGATCAGAGCCTATTGTCGGGAATTTCTTTTGAGTACCCTCTTTTTGAAAAAAAAATACATATATACTCTCTTTTGAAAAATATATACGGAAATGTCCCCCCTTTTTTTTTTTTCTTAGTTACAAGTCGCCATTTGGAATGGCGACTTCCTTAAGGAAGCCCAAGTTCCAAATGGCGACTTCCCACTTAATTTAAAAAAAAAATTCAATTTTTTTAATTTTTAATAGATAACCTAAATATTATATATATAATTAATTAATATAAAAATAAATAAATAGAAATTTTAAATTAAAAAATATTTTTAGTAAACCCAAGTTTTAAATGGGCATTTTTCAAAAGTTTTTTTTTTTTTAAATTATTCAATTTTTATTAAAATAACAAAAGTAATATATATATATATATATATAATTAATATAATTCATAAAAATAGATAAATAAAAAATTTAAATTACGATAAAATTTTAGGAAATTTAAGTTCGAAATGCCGATTTCTCAAAGGTTTTTTTTATATAAATCATTTCAATTTTTATTGAAATAACAAAAGTAATATATAAATAATTAATATAATTCATAAAAATAGATTTATAGAAATTTTAAATTCCGATAAAATGTTAGGAAGTCCAAGTTCGAAATTTCGATTTCCCAAAGGTATTTTTTTTTAAAAATTATTTTAATTTTTATTGAAATAACAAAAATTGAAAAAAAATTGAAATAAATGTTTTTTTTTTAAAAAAAACCTTTGGAAAATCGATATTTCGAACTTGTGTTTCCTAAAATTTTATCATAATTTAAAATTTCTATTTATCTATTTTTATAAATTATATATATATATTATATATTATTTTTGTTATTTCAATAAAAATTTAAATAATTTTTAAAAAAAACCTTTGGTAAATCGGCATTTCGAACTTAAATTTCCTAAATTTTTATCGTAATTTAAAATTTCTTACGAAAAACGTTTTTTAATTTAAAATTTCTTTTTATTTATTTTTATATTAATTAATTATATATATAATATTTATGTTATCTATTAAAAATTAAATAAAAAAATTAATTTTTTTTTTTAAATCTAGTGGGAAGTCGCCATTTAGAACTTGGGCTTCCTTAAGGAAGTCGCCATTCAAAATGACGACTTGTAACTATGAAAAAAAGGGGGCATTTGCGTATATAGTTTTCAAAAGAGGGTATATATATATATTTTTTTTTTCAAAAAGAGGGTACTCAAACAAAATTCCTGCTATTGTCCAGCCTATTAAAACTCTAACTTGGCTTAATCCGTTTAATAGTAAAAAATTAATTTATGTTTAAATTCTTTTTAAATTTATTTATTTAAATAAATTATATTCATACTTGCGAATATTTGGAATCCATGTTGAAATATAATATATATAATAATAATAATAAAATAAAAGATTTATTGTATTTGTGTGTTAAAGACTCGTTATTTATTTTTGAAAAATGATACTTTATAGTTCTATAATAAAAAACTCTTTATTATAATTTTGAACTCTAATTTTTTTTATTCAACTTCATGCGTATTGTAACACCCTAAATTTTATAATAAACTATTTTATTAATTAAATACGATTTTAAATAATTAATTTAATGTTAAAATTATTTTAGAATATATGATGATAAATTTTCTGACTAATTTTCGTTAAATAGGTAATTTCTATGATGTGATAGTTTTATAAATATTAGATTACATGAGCGATATAGATAATAAATATTAAATTTTACTCTTTGATCTATTTTTTTTATAAAATAATAGTATTTTAGTGTAATATATATTTTAAAGAAAAAGATTTTAAGTGATTTTACGTGTATATACGTATATACGTGTATTTTAGTGTAATATTTTTTTGTGCGCTTGACTAATGTTTAGTATGCACGTAGTTATATTTCAATTATTTATAACTACTTTATATTTTTAGTTATTTTTTTTATAAATAATATCTTGAGATATAATTGATATTGTGTTTGATTTCATTTATTTTTATATACTTGTTATGACATTGTGATTTTATATATATTTATTATGATTTAGTAATTAATATAAAATGTTGATGTAATATTTATTTATTTTATAATATCGACTATTCTCTAATGATGGTAATATATTAATTTGAGTATTTAAAAAAAAAGTATTATTTTGAATATGAGGATTTTGATTATTAATGTATTTTAAAAGATTAATGACTTTAATTACTTCATTTTATAAAATATTGCTTTTGAAATATAAGTAATATGTTGGTTATTAAATTATGTTTGAAAAAAAAGTGTTAAAAAAAAATAGTTTTTATAATTATTTATTTTATTTAAAAAATAAAAATAAATAGAAGAAAGAAGTAAAATTTGTTTTATGGATTAGACACATATTTAAGAGTAAAATCTAATTAAATAATAAAAAAATATTAATTGAAAATAACAAGAATGAAGGGCATGAGAAAGAGAGAGTAACCTAAACATAAAATAGTGCAGACGCACGTTGAGAAAAAAGAAGAAAAATAATATCGTTCATCGATGACGGTTCAGAAAAGTTTCTCCGTTTTTGTTCAAATTTCAGTATCTTGTTTTATTTATTTTGCTATTCAATTAAATATAATTTTTTAGATTTTTAACAACTCGAATTTTTCCCTAAAATATCCGATTTCTCCGTTTACAGAATTCGTTATTTTGCACCGTTCTTCTTCACCGTAAGTCCGATTTGAGTGAAACCAACGCAAAAACGATCGTATGAAAAGTGACTATATTATCCACTGATTGGTTTTCTGATTTATGGTAATTTTCCTTAACTGAATTTCGAAATTTATTTTTTAGAGTATTTTCTCATAATTTATTTTTGACTTTACTTATAAACTGTCGAGTTAGATCGATTGAAGGACAAAAAATCAAAGAACAAAGATTGTTTTCTGAAGGAATCATACTCATGTGTGAAAGCGTCGAAATAAGGTAAGGGTGAAAGAGCGTTTGAATTCATTAGTATAATATATTATGAGATGAACGGGAAAAGCGTATTTCCCAACGATTGACTCTGTATTTTCCAACGAACTCGCTACGTATGGCAGTAGCCCATTGATTGATAAATTAATTAATATGCAAATAAGAAAATTGTGAGATTAAAATGTGGAATAAAAATATTTATAAGGTGTTGATTGAGTTAATTTCGTTAAATGTGTGATATTTGATATTATTGTGATATTTAACGTTATTGTGATATTTGATATTATTGTGATATTTTTCTATGTTATATATTATATAGTGAATGGGATTAACTTTAATTTTGTGGAATGTCGACTTTGTATATATAGATAGATAGAGAGTGTATGATATATAGCTACTTAATAAAACGTTTCAAATTGAAATATAAACCACCGAATTCAAGTCAATGCACTCGGAGGCAAATCAAACGTCATCAAAAGTTTTTAAATTAGCTTATGTTAACTATAGAGGTCCAGGAGAGGTGGAAAAAGATCAGAGACTCTTCCATCCTATTAAATAAGATTAACTTCAATTTTAAGATTAAGTTCAATTTTGTGGAATGTCGACTTTGTATATAGATAGATAGAGAGTGTATGATATATAGCTACTTAATAAAACGTTTCAAATTGAAATATAGACCACCCGAATTCAAATTAATGCACTCGGAGGCAGATTAAATATCTCAAATCAAACGTTTAAAATATTATAATTATTTTTATTTTATTAAATAAATAATTTTATAATTGTAAAAATGAGAAGGAATTTTTTTTATAAGTCTAATATATGGTCACATCTTCGGGAAATTTCAATGAGTAATGAAATTTCCGGTGAACATTCCAAAAATTTTAAATTTTCGGTAGTAATAAATCAATATCGGAAATTTCATTTTGAAATTTCCAGTATTGATTTATAACTACCGAAAATTTTATTCATCCAGAAATTTCCGGTAAAAAAAATTCAATTGCACTCACTTTTTCAGAAAACACAACTTGGGAGGGTATGAGAGAACTTTTTTATTTTTTAAAATTTTATTAAGGGTATTTTGGACATTTCAAACATCAAATTTTTTAAATGGAAGATATAGAGTTAATTGAAGGGTACAAAAGATGTAACACCCCATTTTTCAAAGCGAGAGTGTATTTTTTTTTCAAAAGAAATTAAACTGAAACAGAGAAATAAACAAGAAAATGCCTTTGGATAAATAATTGAGTCATTATAATTTACAAGCAGCGGAAAAGTTTCTCCAAATATAAATCCCAAGCATTTACACAACAACAAATGGTACATGGGACCCATTCAAATAAGATGTCAAACTGACAATATTAGTATAAGTACAGTTTTCCAAATCAAAATAATCCAACCCAAAAAGTAGGACGTCGAGTCCGTACCCCGTGATAGGTGGCACCTCGGTAAACGATACGGGCCCGTGATAGGCAGTACGTTTATGGTTTACGCTTTTTAGTAAATCGTGCAGACCCGTGATAGGTGGCACCTCGGTAAACGATACGGGCCCGTGATAGGCAGTACGTTTATGGTTTACGCTTTTTAGTAAATCGTGCAGACCCGTGATAGGTGGCACCTCGGTAAACGATACGGGCCCGTGATAGGCAGTACGTTTATGGTTTACGCTTTTTAGTAAATCGTGCAGACCCGTGATAGGTGGCACCTCGGTAAACGATACGGGCCCGTGATAGGCAGTACGTTTATGGTTTACGCTTTTTAGTAAATCGTGCAGACCCGTGATAGGTGGCACCTCGGTAAACGATACGGGCCCGTGATAGGCAGTACGTTTATGGTTTACGCTTTTTAGTAAATCGTGCAGACCCGTGATAGGTGGCACCTCGGTAAACGATACGGGCCCGTGATAGGCAGTACGTTTATGGTTTACGCTTTTTAGTAAATCGTGCAGACCCGTGATAGGTGGCACCTCGGTAAACGATACGGGCCCGTGATAGGCAGTACGTTTATGGTTTACGCTTTTTAGTAAATCGTGCAGACCCGTGATAGGTGGCACCTCGGTAAACGATACGGGCCCGTGATAGGCAGTACGTTTATGGTTTACGCTTTTTAGTAAATCGTGCAGACCCGTGATAGGTGGCACCTCGGTAAACGATACGGGCCCGTGATAGGCAGTACGTTTATGGTTTACGCTTTTTAGTAAATCGTGCAGACCCGTGATAGGTGGCACCTCGGTAAACGATACGGGCCCGTGATAGGCAGTACGTTTATGGTTTACGCTTTTTAGTAAATCGTGCAGACCCGTGATAGGTGGCACCTCGGTAAACGATACGGGCCCGTGATAGGCAGTACGTTTATGGTTTACGCTTTTTAGTAAATCGTGCAGACCCGTGATAGGTGGCACCTCGGTAAACGATACGGGCCCGTGATAGGCAGTACGTTTATGGTTTACGCTTTTTAGTAAATCGTGCAGACCCGTGATAGGTGGCACCTCGGTAAACGATACGGGCCCGTGATAGGCAGTACGTTTATGGTTTACGCTTTTTAGTAAATCGTGCAGACCCGTGATAGGTGGCACCTCGGTAAACGATACGGGCCCGTGATAGGCAGTACGTTTATGGTTTACGCTTTTTAGTAAATCGTGCAGACCCGTGATAGGTGGCACCTCGGTAAACGATACGGGCCCGTGATAGGCAGTACGTTTATGGTTTACGCTTTTTAGTAAATCGTGCAGACCCGTGATAGGTGGCACCTCGGTAAACGATACGGGCCCGTGATAGGCAGTACGTTTATGGTTTACGCTTTTTAGTAAATCGTGCAGACCCGTGATAGGTGGCACCTCGGTAAACGATACGGGCCCGTGATAGGCAGTACGTTTATGGTTTACGCTTTTTAGTAAATCGTGCAGACCCGTGATAGGTGGCACCTCGGTAAACGATACGGGCCCGTGATAGGCAGTACGTTTATGGTTTACGCTTTTTAGTAAATCGTGCAGACCCGTGATAGGTGGCACCTCGGTAAACGATACGGGCCCGTGATAGGCAGTACGTTTATGGTTTACGCTTTTTAGTAAATCGTGCAGACCCGTGATAGGTGGCACCTCGGTAAACGATACGGGCCCGTGATAGGCAGTACGTTTATGGTTTACGCTTTTTAGTAAATCGTGCAGACCCGTGATAGGTGGCACCTCGGTAAACGATACGGGCCCGTGATAGGCAGTACGTTTATGGTTTACGCTTTTTAGTAAATCGTGCAGACCCGTGATAGGTGGCACCTCGGTAAACGATACGGGCCCGTGATAGGCAGTACGTTTATGGTTTACGCTTTTTAGTAAATCGTGCAGACCCGTGATAGGTGGCACCTCGGTAAACGATACGGGCCCGTGATAGGCAGTACGTTTATGGTTTACGCTTTTTAGTAAATCGTGCAGACCCGTGATAGGTGGCACCTCGGTAAACGATACGGGCCCGTGATAGGCAGTACGTTTATGGTTTACGCTTTTTAGTAAATCGTGCAGACCCGTGATAGGTGGCACCTCGGTAAACGATACGGGCCCGTGATAGGCAGTACGTTTATGGTTTACGCTTTTTAGTAAATCGTGCAGACCCGTGATAGGTGGCACCTCGGTAAACGATACGGGCCCGTGATAGGCAGTACGTTTATGGTTTACGCTTTTTAGTAAATCGTGCAGACCCGTGATAGGTGGCACCTCGGTAAACGATACGGGCCCGTGATAGGCAGTACGTTTATGGTTTACGCTTTTTAGTAAATCGTGCAGACCCGTGATAGGTGGCACCTCGGTAAACGATACGGGCCCGTGATAGGCAGTACGTTTATGGTTTACGCTTTTTAGTAAATCGTGCAGACCCGTGATAGGTGGCACCTCGGTAAACGATACGGGCCCGTGATAGGCAGTACGTTTATGGTTTACGCTTTTTAGTAAATCGTGCAGACCCGTGATAGGTGGCACCTCGGTAAACGATACGGGCCCGTGATAGGCAGTACGTTTATGGTTTACGCTTTTTAGTAAATCGTGCAGACCCGTGATAGGTGGCACCTCGGTAAACGATACGGGCCCGTGATAGGCAGTACGTTTATGGTTTACGCTTTTTAGTAAATCGTGCAGACCCGTGATAGGTGGCACCTCGGTAAACGATACGGGCCCGTGATAGGCAGTACGTTTATGGTTTACGCTTTTTAGTAAATCGTGCAGACCCGTGATAGGTGGCACCTCGGTAAACGATACGGGCCCGTGATAGGCAGTACGTTTATGGTTTACGCTTTTTAGTAAATCGTGCAGACCCGTGATAGGTGGCACCTCGGTAAACGATACGGGCCCGTGATAGGCAGTACGTTTATGGTTTACGCTTTTTAGTAAATCGTGCAGACCCGTGATAGGTGGCACCTCGGTAAACGATACGGGCCCGTGATAGGCAGTACGTTTATGGTTTACGCTTTTTAGTAAATCGTGCAGACCCGTGATAGGTGGCACCTCGGTAAACGATACGGGCCCGTGATAGGCAGTACGTTTATGGTTTACGCTTTTTAGTAAATCGTGCAGACCCGTGATAGGTGGCACCTCGGTAAACGATACGGGCCCGTGATAGGCAGTACGTTTATGGTTTACGCTTTTTAGTAAATCGTGCAGACCCGTGATAGGTGGCACCTCGGTAAACGATACGGGCCCGTGATAGGCAGTACGTTTATGGTTTACGCTTTTTAGTAAATCGTGCAGACCCGTGATAGGTGGCACCTCGGTAAACGATACGGGCCCGTGATAGGCAGTACGTTTATGGTTTACGCTTTTTAGTAAATCGTGCAGACCCGTGATAGGTGGCACCTCGGTAAACGATACGGGCCCGTGATAGGCAGTACGTTTATGGTTTACGCTTTTTAGTAAATCGTGCAGACCCGTGATAGGTGGCACCTCGGTAAACGATACGGGCCCGTGATAGGCAGTACGTTTATGGTTTACGCTTTTTAGTAAATCGTGCAGACCCGTGATAGGTGGCACCTCGGTAAACGATACGGGCCCGTGATAGGCAGTACGTTTATGGTTTACGCTTTTTAGTAAATCGTGCAGACCCGTGATAGGTGGCACCTCGGTAAACGATACGGGCCCGTGATAGGCAGTACGTTTATGGTTTACGCTTTTTAGTAAATCGTGCAGACCCGTGATAGGTGGCACCTCGGTAAACGATACGGGCCCGTGATAGGCAGTACGTTTATGGTTTACGCTTTTTAGTAAATCGTGCAGACCCGTGATAGGTGGCACCTCGGTAAACGATACGGGCCCGTGATAGGCAGTACGTTTATGGTTTACGCTTTTTAGTAAATCGTGCAGACCCGTGATAGGTGGCACCTCGGTAAACGATACGGGCCCGTGATAGGCAGTACGTTTATGGTTTACGCTTTTTAGTAAATCGTGCAGACCCGTGATAGGTGGCACCTCGGTAAACGATACGGGCCCGTGATAGGCAGTACGTTTATGGTTTACGCTTTTTAGTAAATCGTGCAGACCCGTGATAGGTGGCACCTCGGTAAACGATACGGGCCCGTGATAGGCAGTACGTTTATGGTTTACGCTTTTTAGTAAATCGTGCAGACCCGTGATAGGTGGCACCTCGGTAAACGATACGGGCCCGTGATAGGCAGTACGTTTATGGTTTACGCTTTTTAGTAAATCGTGCAGACCCGTGATAGGTGGCACCTCGGTAAACGATACGGGCCCGTGATAGGCAGTACGTTTATGGTTTACGCTTTTTAGTAAATCGTGCAGACCCGTGATAGGTGGCACCTCGGTAAACGATACGGGCCCGTGATAGGCAGTACGTTTATGGTTTACGCTTTTTAGTAAATCGTGCAGACCCGTGATAGGTGGCACCTCGGTAAACGATACGGGCCCGTGATAGGCAGTACGTTTATGGTTTACGCTTTTTAGTAAATCGTGCAGACCCGTGATAGGTGGCACCTCGGTAAACGATACGGGCCCGTGATAGGCAGTACGTTTATGGTTTACGCTTTTTAGTAAATCGTGCAGACCCGTGATAGGTGGCACCTCGGTAAACGATACGGGCCCGTGATAGGCAGTACGTTTATGGTTTACGCTTTTTAGTAAATCGTGCAGACCCGTGATAGGTGGCACCTCGGTAAACGATACGGGCCCGTGATAGGCAGTACGTTTATGGTTTACGCTTTTTAGTAAATCGTGCAGACCCGTGATAGGTGGCACCTCGGTAAACGATACGGGCCCGTGATAGGCAGTACGTTTATGGTTTACGCTTTTTAGTAAATCGTGCAGACCCGTGATAGGTGGCACCTCGGTAAACGATACGGGCCCGTGATAGGCAGTACGTTTATGGTTTACGCTTTTTAGTAAATCGTGCAGACCCGTGATAGGTGGCACCTCGGTAAACGATACGGGCCCGTGATAGGCAGTACGTTTATGGTTTACGCTTTTTAGTAAATCGTGCAGACCCGTGATAGGTGGCACCTCGGTAAACGATACGGGCCCGTGATAGGCAGTACGTTTATGGTTTACGCTTTTTAGTAAATCGTGCAGACCCGTGATAGGTGGCACCTCGGTAAACGATACGGGCCCGTGATAGGCAGTACGTTTATGGTTTACGCTTTTTAGTAAATCGTGCAGACCCGTGATAGGTGGCACCTCGGTAAACGATACGGGCCCGTGATAGGCAGTACGTTTATGGTTTACGCTTTTTAGTAAATCGTGCAGACCCGTGATAGGTGGCACCTCGGTAAACGATACGGGCCCGTGATAGGCAGTACGTTTATGGTTTACGCTTTTTAGTAAATCGTGCAGACCCGTGATAGGTGGCACCTCGGTAAACGATACGGGCCCGTGATAGGCAGTACGTTTATGGTTTACGCTTTTTAGTAAATCGTGCAGACCCGTGATAGGTGGCACCTCGGTAAACGATACGGGCCCGTGATAGGCAGTACGTTTATGGTTTACGCTTTTTAGTAAATCGTGCAGACCCGTGATAGGTGGCACCTCGGTAAACGATACGGGCCCGTGATAGGCAGTACGTTTATGGTTTACGCTTTTTAGTAAATCGTGCAGACCCGTGATAGGTGGCACCTCGGTAAACGATACGGGCCCGTGATAGGCAGTACGTTTATGGTTTACGCTTTTTAGTAAATCGTGCAGACCCGTGATAGGTGGCACCTCGGTAAACGATACGGGCCCGTGATAGGCAGTACGTTTATGGTTTACGCTTTTTAGTAAATCGTGCAGACCCGTGATAGGTGGCACCTCGGTAAACGATACGGGCCCGTGATAGGCAGTACGTTTATGGTTTACGCTTTTTAGTAAATCGTGCAGACCCGTGATAGGTGGCACCTCGGTAAACGATACGGGCCCGTGATAGGCAGTACGTTTATGGTTTACGCTTTTTAGTAAATCGTGCAGACCCGTGATAGGTGGCACCTCGGTAAACGATACGGGCCCGTGATAGGCAGTACGTTTATGGTTTACGCTTTTTAGTAAATCGTGCAGACCCGTGATAGGTGGCACCTCGGTAAACGATACGGGCCCGTGATAGGCAGTACGTTTATGGTTTACGCTTTTTAGTAAATCGTGCAGACCCGTGATAGGTGGCACCTCGGTAAACGATACGGGCCCGTGATAGGCAGTACGTTTATGGTTTACGCTTTTTAGTAAATCGTGCAGACCCGTGATAGGTGGCACCTCGGTAAACGATACGGGCCCGTGATAGGCAGTACGTTTATGGTTTACGCTTTTTAGTAAATCGTGCAGACCCGTGATAGGTGGCACCTCGGTAAACGATACGGGCCCGTGATAGGCAGTACGTTTATGGTTTACGCTTTTTAGTAAATCGTGCAGACCCGTGATAGGTGGCACCTCGGTAAACGATACGGGCCCGTGATAGGCAGTACGTTTATGGTTTACGCTTTTTAGTAAATCGTGCAGACCCGTGATAGGTGGCACCTCGGTAAACGATACGGGCCCGTGATAGGCAGTACGTTTATGGTTTACGCTTTTTAGTAAATCGTGCAGACCCGTGATAGGTGGCACCTCGGTAAACGATACGGGCCCGTGATAGGCAGTACGTTTATGGTTTACGCTTTTTAGTAAATCGTGCAGACCCGTGATAGGTGGCACCTCGGTAAACGATACGGGCCCGTGATAGGCAGTACGTTTATGGTTTACGCTTTTTAGTAAATCGTGCAGACCCGTGATAGGTGGCACCTCGGTAAACGATACGGGCCCGTGATAGGCAGTACGTTTATGGTTTACGCTTTTTAGTAAATCGTGCAGACCCGTGATAGGTGGCACCTCGGTAAACGATACGGGCCCGTGATAGGCAGTACGTTTATGGTTTACGCTTTTTAGTAAATCGTGCAGACCCGTGATAGGTGGCACCTCGGTAAACGATACGGGCCCGTGATAGGCAGTACGTTTATGGTTTACGCTTTTTAGTAAATCGTGCAGACCCGTGATAGGTGGCACCTCGGTAAACGATACGGGCCCGTGATAGGCAGTACGTTTATGGTTTACGCTTTTTAGTAAATCGTGCAGACCCGTGATAGGTGGCACCTCGGTAAACGATACGGGCCCGTGATAGGCAGTACGTTTATGGTTTACGCTTTTTAGTAAATCGTGCAGACCCGTGATAGGTGGCACCTCGGTAAACGATACGGGCCCGTGATAGGCAGTACGTTTATGGTTTACGCTTTTTAGTAAATCGTGCAGACCCGTGATAGGTGGCACCTCGGTAAACGATACGGGCCCGTGATAGGCAGTACGTTTATGGTTTACGCTTTTTAGTAAATCGTGCAGACCCGTGATAGGTGGCACCTCGGTAAACGATACGGGCCCGTGATAGGCAGTACGTTTATGGTTTACGCTTTTTAGTAAATCGTGCAGACCCGTGATAGGTGGCACCTCGGTAAACGATACGGGCCCGTGATAGGCAGTACGTTTATGGTTTACGCTTTTTAGTAAATCGTGCAGACCCGTGATAGGTGGCACCTCGGTAAACGATACGGGCCCGTGATAGGCAGTACGTTTATGGTTTACGCTTTTTAGTAAATCGTGCAGACCCGTGATAGGTGGCACCTCGGTAAACGATACGGGCCCGTGATAGGCAGTACGTTTATGGTTTACGCTTTTTAGTAAATCGTGCAGACCCGTGATAGGTGGCACCTCGGTAAACGATACGGGCCCGTGATAGGCAGTACGTTTATGGTTTACGCTTTTTAGTAAATCGTGCAGACCCGTGATAGGTGGCACCTCGGTAATTGGTACTTCGGCCTGCGATAGGCGGTACAATTATGATTTACGGCCCTTCGAGGAGGGTTTTGGTTTGTGTAACACCCCGTTTTTAAAAGCGAGGGTATATTTTTTTTTTTTTCAAAAGTAATTAAAACGATAAATAATTGAGTCATTATAATTTACAAGCAGCGGAAAAGTTTCTCCAATTACAAATCCAAAACATTTCTACATAAACATCAAATGGTACATGGGACCCATTCAAATAAGATGTCAAACTGACAATATTAGTATAAGTACAGTTTTCCAAATCAAAATACTCCAACCCAAAAAGTAGGACGTCTAGTCCGTACACATCAACCTAATCTGATCATCCTACCAAAAACTATACACCCTGAGTGATCTCCACGCGCCCCGTGAGATCCTCCTAACGTAGCTGCAGTCAAGCGTTCCCATCTCCATTCCCGTCCGTAGGGTACGAACCGGTAGGATCGTCCTGACTCTCATCTGAGGGCAAAGCCCAGATTTCCACAATAGTTGTAAAGGGTCACCAACCGAAATTACAAGTTAACACATAACATTTAAGTTTTAAATGCACAAAATAACCTTTCAACTAAGCATGCACCTTAAAAGGATTTTCCATATGCTAAAAGTTCATATAATGCTTGCCAATTAACAATGAACTCAAAATGAAGTTCTCAAACCACCAAGTAATACATAACTGACCAAAGCATTGGTAAATCAATTGAGCAATCGATTATCTAACTCAAAATAAGGACTTTTGCTGAGCCAATAAACAGGACATTAAGTAAACAAGACATTAAGAGATTCCCCATTCTTAATACTCATTTAACTTAACGATTTTCAAAACAAAATATTAAGCAACCGAGACATTAAGAGATTCCCCATTCTCAATATCCAGTTAACTTAAACGATTTTCACAAACACACATTAAGTAAACCGAGATATTAAAAGATTCCCCATTTTTAATACTCGTTTAACTCTAATGGTTTTCAAATTTCACAACAAAACCAACTCAAAACATTTTATCAAATTCAATTCACAATCCACACCAAAACACATCAAATTTCATCGGTATTAACTTAGAACACGTCAAATACGACGAACACAAATCAACACAACATAACACTCAAACACATCAAATTTCATTTATCCATAATCATACACGAATGAGTTAAGTTCATTTTCCACGAAACATCCATCAAATACATACAAATAAATACTCAAGGCTAAAGAAGAAGATCATCGAAGAATCAGATAAGAGTAGAAGAACTCAAGCTCAAAATTCCAAATGCATTTTAGAGTTGAAAGAGAAACACTTGCTCGAATGAGATATACTTTCTAAGTGTTTTTCTATAGTGTGATAGTCATTATTATAATCAACTTGTTAGAAGCAACTTCTCAAGTTTAAAACCTTTGTATTCAAATCCAATAATGGTGTTATTGTGCCTTCAACAATTTGGGGTTGTCAGATTGTGTGGAAAAGACTTGGCTGATAGAGTCAAGGTGTGTGTTCCTTAAAAGTCTGGGGTTGTCAAGTTGTTTGAGAAGACTGGCTTAGTGGGTCAGGTGCTAAGTTAGTGGTGAACTAGGATTAATTACTTATGTCACTTTATTCTTGCACTCCTTAGTTTTGTTATTGCTTCTACTCCAAGTAAACCATCAAGTATAAACCAATTTAATCAAATAATGAAAAATTTATCAACTTAGTCAAACACAATTCAACCCCCATTCTCGTGTTTTTTTGAAGGAATTTGGAAAGAACATGAAAATTTGATGAATGAATGAGATGAAAAACTATGAAATTTGGTGTTGGTGTGTTGGAGTGTTTTTAAGATAAGATTGTAGCTGGAAAATGAAGGAGATGAGATGAAGGAGTTATTAGATATAAGTGAGGAAGAAGGATAAAATGAAAAGTGACACGATTTCCTTTTGACACTTGGACATTACTAACAACCACTTTCCTATTTGTATTTTAACTTAAGCCAACTATTACTAAAATTAGAATATAATAAATAGTTGATTTTTTTCTTCTTCTTGAAATTAATTTATTAATTTAAGTTTTAAAGAATATTTTCTCAAGTAGGAAGAGGGTTGTTATATTCCCCCCCTTAAGAAAATTGTCTTTAAAATTTGAGAATCTGCCTATTGGAAGAGATAATGATACTCTTTCATCATATCAATATTTATTTCTCAGGTTGTTTCCTCTGGTGGTGATACTCCCCAAAGAACCTTTACTAAGGGAATGGTCTTATTCCTTAATGTCTTCATGCTTCTATCTATAATATGAGTTGGTACTTGATTGTAAGTAAGGTTGAGCTTCAATTGAAGATATTCATGACTCAAGATATGATAAGGATTTGGGATATATTTCTTGAGTTGAGAGACATGAAAAACATCATGTAAACCTGACAAACAGGGTGATAAGGCTAATTTATAGGCTAAGGGACCTATCCTCTATATGATTTGAAAGTGTCCAACAAAGTAAGAGCTGAGTTTCTTGAATTTAACACCCTTCCAATGCCAACAATAGGGGTAACTTTAAGGAATACAAGGTCACCTTCATCAAATTCAACAGTTTTTTTTTTGTCTTCTCTGAGTTATTCTCAATTTGTCACAAATGACTTTGATCTTTTCAATGGTTTCTTGAATAAGCTCATGTCTTATAATTCCTTTGTCCTCCAACTCTGACGAATATAAAGGAGTTCTACACTTGCGTCCATACAATGTCTCATACGGAGCCATACATATACTAGTGGGATAACTATTGTTATAAGCAAATTCTATCAGAGGCAAGTTTATACCCCCAACTTCCACCATTCTCTAAGACATAAGCCCTCAACATGCCTTCTAAAGTCTAAATGGTCCTTTTAGTTTGACCGTCAATTTATGGATGGTAGGCAGTGCTAAAATTTAACCTGGTTCCTAAAGATTTTTGGAAGGCTTTCCAACATATAGATGTGAATTTAGTGTCCCTATTTGATGGTATACTGTAAAGGATTCCGTGTAGTCTCATTACTTCTTATATAAATAACTTGGACAATTTTAGGGTAATGTAATTGGCCCTAACAAGTAGGAAATGAGCTGACTTGGTCTCTCGATCCACCATCACCTAGATGGAATCATACCATGATTGGGTACGAGGCAGTCCTACCATAAATTCCAAGGAAATAGAGTCCCACTTCCATTCAGGTATGTCTAATGTTTGTAACAGGGTTGCTGGTGTTTGATGTTCTATCTTTACCTTATGATAGGTTATGCATTGAACTACGAAGGTGGTCACGTCATTTTTTATCACTGGCCACCAATAGTTTTTCTTAAGGTCTTGATACATCTTGGTGGATCTAGGGTGAATGGTTAATCGACTCTTGTGGGCTTGGTCTAATACTATCTATTGGAACCAAGTTGGTTTTTCACTTAGAGTTTCGATGTTAACAAAAGTATTTTATAAGAACAACAAAAATACTTCATTAAGTATGAAAAAAATTGTAAGAAGAAAATTAGAGAATACCACCAAAGGAAGTGACTAGAGGAACTCGTTAGAGGAAGTAAAAAGGTCAAAGAAAACAAAATGAAATTAGTCAACAAAACCGCCATAATCAGAAAAATGCACGATCTGTAAAAGAACGTGCATCTGCCTCTATTGTTTTCTTCTCTAGTCTGGGTCTAAAGATGACCTTTGATAAATAGGTTTGAATTTTGTGCAGATGAAGATTCAACGTGTTTATGGAGTTTCCATTCTCCAATGAACAATATTTATGCATGCTCTGATGAACAATATTTAACATGCTTCTGATGAACAATATTTAGCATGCCTCTAATGAACATTTCGCCGACTCGGAAGAATGCAACACATTCCAAGAATGTTGCCTCTGAAGTTGCAATGACTCTGAAGATTGCGACTCGTTCCAAAGTGTTTCCTCTTATATGCAACATCCTATGAAGTTGCATTGACTTTGATGATGAAACAAAGGTGAAGTTGCCCATGCTACTAATTCTAAGTCACATAGATTTACATTTGCCTATAACTCTGGTTATTCAAGCAACTCATCATTTGACTTCAACAACAAAAGTTAATGATTCTGATGGAGAAAAGTCAACGACTCTAAAGGAAGGTCAAAGGCTTTGATAGATTGAGCAAAATACTGAATTCGACTTAGTTGTATCTTTGCCTCTGAATGTTTAAAAATAAGCCCATATTTTGTTCCCGCCCAAATCAAATCAAACGTATGAAGGAAGACTCAAGGGAATCAATTTGCAAGCGTAATCTTAACAAATACGTACAATATCTTTCTAGAAGATTTGCTTAGATTAGATTCGAAAATTAGAAATTGCGTAAGGGTCATATTATTAAAACACATCTTTCATAATTATTTGTGAAGAAAATCATTGTTGACCAAGCTGGAATGGAGGTACAATTCAGAACACACAAAGGACTAAATTCAAAACCTAATTTCATCTATAAATAGAGGATCAAGTCTGAAGAAGAAAGTAAGCACAACAATATACAGAAAACATTACAAACTCAAATTTCTCTAAGCACGCAGAATTCAGGGTTTTAGTTTCAGCAAAGGCACTAGTTCAACTTTATATTATTCAGTGCTTAATGCTTTATTGTTAGTGCGAGAAAATCATTGTAATAAATCTTCTTAGTAGAAGCAAAACTAAATTAGTTTCAAACTCTTTGTAACCAAGTCCGAAATTGGCTTTAGTGTGCTTCAAGCAATTTGGGGATCTTAGGTTGTGTTGAGAAGACTTGACTTGTAGGGTCAAATGGGTAGATTGCATCGAACAATTTAGGGTTGTCAGATTATGTGGAGAGAACTTGGCTTGTAGAGTCAAGGTGTTGTGTGCCTTCAACATTTCAGGGTTGTCATACAGTGTGGAGAAAACTTGGCTGGTAGAGTCATGGTGTTTGTGTTACTAAAAAAGCCTTCTGTTGTCAAGATGTTTTGAGAAGACTTACTTGTAAGGTTAGGTGTTGTGATATTCAAGGGGTTGAATTAGTGGATTACATCCTTCTGAGTTAGGGGACAGGAAGTGGCTACCAAGTTGGTGGTGAACCAGCATAAATTGCTTGTGTCACTTTACTCCTGCATTCCTTAGTTTTGTTATTTCTTTTGATCTAAGGCATCAAATCCGAACTAGTTTTAATCAATTAATTAAAAAGAATCTAACTTATACAAACACAATTCAACCCTCCATCCTTCTCGTGTTTGCGCACTTTCACTATCCTCTTCAATTCCTAATCATTAGGGATGCAAATTCTATTTTGAAAAAGGATAGTTCCATCTACTACCCTCAAAAAATTTGGGTGGTCTTTCCTGATTTGCAATTCTCCATCAAATACTTGGGATTGTCTAATTTGGGTTCTGAGATCACAAGAAATTGTTAAAACCAAGATGCTTTGGAGAATAATTCCTTACCTTATTTTGATGATAACAAAAGGTATTTTTTGGGAACAATTTAATACTAATAATTTAATTTAATTGAGTGTGCAAAAAATAAACTAGAGGAAGCACCTAGGATCAGAGGAAGTGCATCCACCATAGGATACCACCAGATGATACCACCATATGATATAACTAGAGGAAGTGACCAAATGAAATCACCAAAAGAAGCAAAAAAATCATAGGAAAGGAACAACACGCACATTTCGTTGTGTTGAACTGTACATTAGAGGAAGCAAGCGAAATAAGAGTAAATAGAATAAAAGGATGAATAAGAGGAAATGAACAACACACTCCATTCGATTTCTCCAAAGGAGATGCCTCTAAGGATCTACCTCTGCCTCTAAGTATATGAGTCTAAGGATCTACCTCTCCCTCTAAGTATATGAGTCTAAGAATCTAAAGTAAAGTGCAACATGCTCCAATAAGTTGCCTCTGGCCAGTAATTTAACACCAAAAGATGATTGGGTATGCCTCTAAACTTCACACTACTTCTAACTCTGATTTTTAGACTCCGTCTCTAACAAAAGCAAGCGTCTAACTCTAAGGAAAGTCAATGCCTCAGATGAAAATGTCAACGCAACATGAAAAAAGTCAATGTAGCCTGAAAAGTAAATGCTTTCAAAAGTCAATGGCTTTGACTTTGATAAAAGTGATGACTCTGGAAGCTGACTCTGAAGACACGTTCTACATACAACTCTGAAACAATATCTACTGAAGGCCCACTGCCTCTGATTTTGATGCTAAAGATTCAAATGACCAAGCAGTTACTTTTGCACACACTTGAATGAATTAAAATGTCCATTCAGTTACATTCTTAATTGCACCAAATTGAATATCTCATCAAATAGAAACAGTCCAATTCAAATTCACGACGACGGATCTATGCAATCATTGATGGAACATCTTAGAATCAAAGCAACAATCAAAAATTGAATTTCAATAACTGACAAACAACGATCAAGAATTGATTTTTAGTAACTGACAAGAAATGAATTTCAGCAACCGTCAACCAACAATCAGAAAATTCAAAGCTTAAGAACAAAGAAAAAATTCAAAGCAACGGTCAAATAAGCATTTGGATACAAATCAAAGCAACAATCATTAGAACTTGAATGCAACGGGAAGATTACAAAATTTAAGTAACTAGAATTAAATAATCTAAACGTTAGAATCAGAACATTGGAAGAAGAAGAAATTTGAAAAGCTCAAATAATTGGCATCCAAAAATGGTTCCCACCATTTTTGGAACCCTAAATAACCATATACACGAAGCAACAAGAACAAAAAACTTACAAGCTAAATATCAATCAACCATCAAACACTTAATTTTCATTTAGCACTTAATTGTAATATCATTCTAGTTGTGCTAAATCTATGAGCAATATTGTAAGCATCCTCTAGTGAGAGAAAATCTAGAAACAAAAACTAAACATTTGTGTAACCTGGCCTGATAGTGGTTGTAAATCCTCAACGACTTGTTGGTTTCAAGTTATATGTTGAGAAAACTTAACTTGTAAACTTAAGTAGTTGTAATTTGGTTTGAATTACTATATTAAATCCTTCTGGATGAAGGGACTAGACGTAGCTACCGATTTGATAGTGAACTAGGATAAATTATTGTGTTATCCTTATTGCCTCTGTTTTTACTTGTTCTATTTTCACTATTTGTTAGCCCAAAAATTTCGTAAAAACCAAATACACAATTCAAACCCCCCATTTCTTGTGTATTTTCCATCTACAGAAATTTCCATTTAATTTAGAAGGACTCCACTCTAAAGATGAGTCATATCTCTATTAGATCCATTTTCAAAATCATTAAAAGGGATATGTGGAGTGACTTTCTACTCAAGGAATTTGTTTCCTACTCAAGGCATCTGTTACTACATTGGCGTCTGTTGGATGGTTCCTCAAATTAAAATCATAATCTTTTAAGAATTCGATCCATGTACGTTGTCTCATGTTAAGTTTCCTTTGATCCAAGAGATATCTCAAACTCTTATGATCACTGAAGACATCAATGTGTGCTCTATATAGATAATGTTTCCAAACCTTAAGGGCAAATAATATGGAAGCAAGTTCTAAATCATGGGTTGGATAAATTCCTTCATGTGGTTTCAATTTCCTTGAGGCATAAACAACTAATTGTTTATTATGCATTAGCACACCACCTAATCTCTTCAACGATGCATGATAATAAACCTCAAATTCTAAGGTTGGGTCTAGAATGACTACTATAGGGGTTGTGGTTAGTTTGATACCACACAAAAGGTTGATCCTTTCGTGTCAACCTTGTTAGAGGCAAGGCGATTTGAGAGAATATTTTGATAAACCAACGGTAGTACCCTACTAAGCCAAATAAACTTTTTCCCAATCAAACATTGTTTCTACCTTAGAAGGGTCCACTACTACTCCTCCCTCGGAAATTAGATGGCCTAAAAACATAACTCCTAACATCCAAAACTCACATTTACTAGGTTTAGAAAATAATATTTTATCTCTCAATATTTGTAGCACAATTTTAAGGTGTTCTTCATGCTTTGTTGGAGTCTTGGAATCAATTAAATTGTCATCAATAAAAACTACCACAAAGTTATCAAGATATGGTCTGAATATCATATTCATGTAATCCATGAACACTACTCGAGTATTTTTCACTCGAAAAGGCATGACTAAAAACTTAAAGTGTCCATACCTAGTCCTAAAAACAATTTTTAGTATATCTTCGTACTTAATCCTAATCTGATGATATCCCGACCTAAGGTCAATCTTTGAAAATATGATATCTCCCCATAGTTAATCTAAAAGATCGTCTATTTTTGGTAAGATGTATTTATTTTTAATGATTACCTTATTCAACTACCTATAGTCTATGTAGAGTCTCATCCCACCATACTTTTTCTTTACTAGTAGTACAGGGGCTCCCCATGGTGACACACTAGGTTTGATGAATTGTTTGCTTATAAGACCATCTAATTGGTCCTTAAGTTCACTTAATTCTAAAGTGGACATTTTGTAAGGAGAAATGGATATTGGTCCTGTTCAAAGGGCTAAGTTTAAGAACAATTCTACCTATTTCTCTAGAGGCAACGATGTCACCTCCTTTGGGAAAACATCCTCAAACTCACTTACCACTAAAAGGCTTGACAATTATACTTCTAACCCTGATTTTGAAGATAAGAGTAACAATATTCCCTAAACCCCATTGACTAAATACTAGAAGAATTGTGATGCACTACATAAGGAAGAGAGATATGGCTCCTCTGGTTGGGGAATGTTGGTTGGAAATATGACTTCCTTACCATGACAAACCAAGTTCACATAATTTTCTGACATCCAATACATTCCTAGATAATATATAAGCTATTAAGGGATAAGCAAATT
This sequence comes from Cicer arietinum, assembly GCF_000331145.2. Lineage (NCBI taxonomy): Eukaryota > Viridiplantae > Streptophyta > Magnoliopsida > Fabales > Fabaceae > Cicer > Cicer arietinum. The sequence continues at coordinate 15,628,172 of NC_021161.2, read as the reverse complement.
AGGTCCACTAAAAAGATCCTATTAAATAGGCTAATTGGGCATTGAGAACATGCTAAGGAAGTCTCAATTTGGTTCTTAGTTGTAAGAGTTACAACTAAAATAGAAGGTAATTAAAACAAAGAAAGATTGAGTTGCAAGACACAATCGGAGGATATGAAGGAATGTGATGCGCTAGTGTCAAACATAGCAATTACGGGGTTTTGGTTTATATAACTGGTACCATTAATCAGATTATTGTTCTTACCTTTCTTGACATCAAAAGCCTATACCCTCTCATAGTTTGGCTTGTTTGAGTTGGAAGCACATTGCTTCAGGTGTGTTTGTAAAGAAACAACAATGTCTTTTGTTTGTAGTAAATCTTCAAACACTTTCCTCCTTAACATGAATTATTTATCAGTTGCCTACCTCAACACCCTTGGTTATAAAATTTTTAGGCGTTACTTGGTCCTCCATCCAACCTTGTGGATTTTAAATCATCGAATTAACGATCAACCATCTTAGGTTCCCAAATCAAATCTCGAATAATCCCACCGACTTATCAAAATATTCCCACTCTCCTAGTAATTACCATCCTTTAATAGATACTCAAAGCTTACATTGCTACAATCTCTAAGTACTCTTGTACTATATACTTCCAATGCCACTTAGTAGTAACATGCAGTTCAATGCATCAAGGCTTAACTCCTTGTGTTTATCCAGACATAACCCAAAATTCACTTTTAGGCGTCTATAGTTTCATCTAAAATTATTATCCATACTTACCATCTCCTAAACCACACAGAGACTTGTCACTTACCAAAGAAATATATAGTCTCATTCATATAATCGTCAGGAGATTCATACTTAACAATCTAAGTCGCGAATCTAGTTTAACTCGAATGCTCGACCTTACCCCTCAAAGTATTGACTATTCCTCAAAGCGTATTTTATCTAACCAAGGTGGTATTTACCCCTAATGTGCAACTCCCCTTAACTTCAATACAAGCCTCTTTAGTTGGCACCTAAACATCAAATGCTATTCCAAATGGAATCTCTATCTTCTCAATAATTCCATAGTTTTCACACCTCTTTGACAATTATCGAACTTCATCCAGTCTCATCCCGAAATTTACCAAGCAAACATCTAATACTCTTCTTAAAAAGCTCTCCACTTCAATCCTTACATGAAATCGCCTATCTGTTTAACGTTAATCCATCCATACCCATCATCTTCGAGTTACCACCAACAACACAATCTCTATGTCCTTGGAACTACTTCATAAATCCCACGCCGTCATGATTCGCTTCAACCCTGCCTGACAATTCGTCATTTCAAAGATCATTTCAACTTCTTGAATCCACTTATCTGCTTTTTCTGAGTTCTCATCACCCTTGAACTTTGGAGGTAACGACGAAAATCTTCCAATCCTCTTGACACAGCAGCACATATCTCTATTTCCCTCTTTTCCAGATCTCGCAGAGTCTTTGCAGCTGTCTGTGCAACAACAGAAACATCCAGGTTATTCATAGCTTCAGCCATTTGATCATCCCTATTGATGTTCACTCTTGCTGCGTCGTTCCTTCTTGGAGACATTGTTTCCTCAAAACCAACATCAAGAGGAAATCTTAATACCACTTAGAATAATTCCAAAACTAACTTCCAACTACACCAACAAAATGAAACTACATCGAACCCGACAACTCGAACAATTTACCCCGACGCATGATCAGATAACGACTCCCAACCTATAGGTTGATCTACAATCTATAACCAAAGCTCCACATCCCCAAAGAAATCCAAACCAAAGCTCGGATACCACAATTGTAACACCCCAATTTTTAACAGCGTGAATGTATTTTTTTAAAAAAAAAACAAATTCATAAAAACAAAGAATTTAAATTGTAACAGCCCTTTTTTTTTTGTAAAACAAACAGAAATCAAATTTCAGAAATAAAGGAAGAAATACCTTTGGATAAAATGTTTAAGTCGTAACACAACGACAAAAGTCAACAATATGTACAAGCAGCAGAATAGTTTTTGAAATAAAAATCCAAAGTATTTAAAAATCTAAATACACCGGGGCTGTGAGGCCTATCAGACATAGCTCATACCCTTAGGGTATTCTCGACAAACACTTGTATAGAAGCACTGCCCCAAGAATTTTAACTCCCCCACGTCACCTCAAAAAGTGGTACAAGGACCCATCAAAATAAAAGTCTAGCTGACAATATGAGGTATAGGTACAATCTTCCAAAATGAAATAAATACATCCACAAAAGAAAGACGTCTATCCCCTATACAACCATCTAATCTTATCATGCTACAAAAAACTATACAACCCGGGTGATCTCGACGCGCCCTGCAAGATCCTTCTGACACAACGTCGGTCAGGTACATCTAACTACGTATCCATCTCTAGGGTACTACCCGGTAGAACGATCCTGGTTTTCATTTGAGGGCAAAGCCCAGATTTCCACAATAATTGTAAAGGTCACCAACCGAAATTAACAAATATCATTTAGCAGTTAAATTTTAAATGCACAAAATAACCTTTCATCTTAGCATTTTCCTTGAAAGGGTTATCATATGTCAAACATGCATAAACAATTTGAAAAATAAAGTTTTTAACAAAACTGCACTATCGTATTCGAATACAGCATCTTTGTATTCGAATACAATGTGGTTTTGCAAGTCAGTACCAAAATCAGCACATCTGTATTCGAATGCAGTATTCTTGTAGTCGAATATAGTGCTGTTTCAGAAGTCTGTAGCCTAATCAGGACATCTGTATTCAAATTCAACCTTCTTGTATTCGAATACACATCAGAAAAATGCAAAAAACAACTTTTAAATGGTTTCGCAATCAATCCACACTTACCCACAAAATCAAACATTCACACTTACAGATTAGGGCACAATCACAACCACAACTGAGCATACATATACAATCATCACAATATATCAAACATGACTCGCATGCCATGCACCCTAATGCAATGCGTATATGCCCGAAATGCATGAATTCCGTAATTCCAATCAAAACCCTCCTCGAAGGGGTGTGAATCAGAATTGTATCACCTATCATATGCCTTATACTAGTTATCTAGGTGCCACCCATCGCAGCCCCGCACGATTTACTAAAGTGTCGCCTATCACATGCCTTACATTGTTTTCTAGAGTGCAATCGCTCAAACATTGTTTTCTAGAGTGCAATCGCTCACAGATCAACAAATTCTAGAGTGCAATCTCTCACAAATCAGCACGACGTGATAATCCCCACAAGGATAAGATGAACCAACAAATCACATGGCATCATCCCGTGGCCCATCACGGTCACCATTATCATCATGGTACCATCGCGGTCACCATGTACTATGAAATGCATGAGCATACTCTGACTCTTTCCACAACAATCATTAAGTAAATGCAGATATTAAAAGATTCCTCATTTTTAATACTCATTTAACACTAATGATTTTCAAATTCACACAGAGCATACTCAAACATTCATTTTCCACCACCACACATCAAATTTAATCCACAATTCACATTAAATTCGATCAATTCAAATTCCACAAAAACCACACCAAGCTCAATCATCAATCGCCCATAATTTCCTCAAAATTCAAACATCACTCTTGTCAAATTAATTTTCACAAACCACACCTCAAACACATCAAGTTTAATTTCCTCAAAAACATACATAAATGAGTTAAATTCCTTTTCTACCAAATCACACATCCATTTCACAAAATTCAAACACCACAAATACACATATAGCATCCTATATGCAAGCTAAAAATTTGGAAGGAGCCCTTAACTTTGGTAAAATTCCTGTTCGCATCGTCGCTTACATAGTTGGCTCACTAGCACCGTAGCGTGGCAATAAGCAACTTTCTCTTCTGTCACTTCTCGAAATGAAGCTCAAAAATCGAAGGAACGCGGTGATTTGGGTTTGAAGATTTTGAAAAACCCTAACACAGTTTTCTTTGTTTTTGAATCAGAAAAGAAGAAGGAAGCTTGGAAATTTGTTCTTTCTCACCCACTAAGCCTTGGGTTTCTCTTCTTGAAGCAAAAGAAGCAAAGGAAAGCAAAAGAAAAGAAGGGAGAAGGAGAATGGGTTTGCGAGGCAGGGAGGGAACCGTTTTCTTGGCTTTCCTCTGTTTCCTTCCTTTTTCCTTTATGTTTCCTTTCTTACTTGGTTTCCCACACACACACACACACACAAATATATATATATATATATATATATATATATATATATATAGTCACAAATATATATATATATATATATATATATATATATATATATATATATATATATATATATTATACTTAAAACCAAATCCAAACAAATATCTAACAACTCTTACACACACATCACTTCACTCACATCTCAAACTATTTTGATAAAAATATCTACTCTCGTCGCAACTCAATTGACAGATAAATTTTTAGCAACAAGTGATATTTTTAACAAAACTGTCCAGTATTAAATTCTTCTAACGTAAATAAATTATTATCCGACAAATAATTTTAACTGGGTCATCAAAATATTTTTGGCATTAAACTCACAAAATACCAAAAACTGGGCTAAAAGCCTAAGAAATTCAACACAAAATACCCTAAAGTTGTATAGTTTAGGATTTAAAATTAAGGGTCTTACATTACTATCCTCCAAAAAGCAGTTTCGTCCTCGAAACTTAAAGTACGAGTAACAATTCACACTAGGTTTATACTCAAATTCAACATACAAGTCACAACTTGTTTCACCCGGCCTACCCGAAGAAAGTGTTGCCTACCCCTTTTCATAGGGTGCTTAATAACTCTACACACTACCATTGCCGGTAAGACTCGTCTGTCCCATTCAACATGATTTTGTCTACTATCAACAAGAGATTAAGGATGATCAGTTCTTCAATTTGTCAATAAGTAGCAATCAACTGTGATAGTTGCTTAGACTATCTTAACCGAACTATAATAGCACTCTTTGCGACTTACACTTAAGGTTATCCTAATGAACAAGCGGTCAACAATCTTCTCAAGGTCCACTGAGTTCCCTGTATTTCCCTATTAATTTGATCCTATCGACGAAGTACAATCGCCCAAAACTATGTCACATAGCCTCATATACATCCACTTGGTACCAAATCGAAACACTGAGTGTAACACTGACACACTGAGCACCAAACAATCATTACCGTCGAGAACTCCTGAATGTCTCCATTGTCCACAAGTCCTCGATTTTTTCTTTAGTCGCACAACCACGCCAAACTGTAGTGTTCTTATCAGTATGTTGTTCTAATTATAACTCTAATAATTCCATCCCCACATCTGCTTGGTGATCCAAGCTTCCTCAATTATTTTTGATAACATGCCAAAACTATACTACTTATGACACACAAACTTCCTTCCAGTTTAGTACTTCATTTCAAGAGTCACGTCTCCATCAAAAATCCAACTTGAATTTCATTCACTGATTAAAACCTACATTTGTCTCATGCCTAACACCCCAGATTCACGCTTCACTAGTCAATTTCTTACATACTTCACAATTCTACACAAACTCGAAAATAATTTTCCTACATCTACTGCCAACATTCATTCTAATACTTCTCAATTTCGCTGCGTCCTTTTTTGCAGCTTGATAATTATCTTTTCATTATGACAAGTAAAAAACATTGTATTCACTCCATCACTTTTCCATTTATACAAACCTTCAATTTCTACCTCGAACCTTGATACATCTTCATTATAGTGATCTCAATAAATCAAGCATCACTAATTCCCACCAAACTTTTTCCATTTCATGCTCAATTCTTCCCTACCAAACAAACATTTAACTCTGTTGATTGACGAACACAATAGCAACCCCCATGACACGCACTCAAGTAGTGCCTTTGTATCATTGGCATATCCCTATAATAACAATGTCTGAATTATAGGTGAGATAATTCCTTTCATGAATTCTTTAATTGTCATAAGCTACATCTCTATATGCTGCTCCAACAAGTTTTCTTGGCACATTTTCCAAAATTTGGTTCTCTCGTTGGATTCTTATTCCTTCTCAACTTTCACCGAGATACAAACTGAAAGAATCCTAACAATCAAACGTCATAAAGAACTATTTCTCAAATGTTCCCAATAAGCATCTCCTAAGAAATAATTATCTGTAAACCTTATCTTCATAACTTTGCAGTAAATCATCTCCAAGACCCACATACCTTTTATCGTCCATCTAGTCACTGAAACACTCATTTTAAATCTTAACGCTTGACTTTCCAAGACCAACAACTAAACCATAAATCATTTGTTACATTTCTTCTTTTTCACTTTCTATCATTAAATAAAATTCTAAAATATGATCCTCGAAATCTCCAAATACTCATCACACCGTCTAATTTCATTATGTCATCTTAAAATACAATACAAGGTCTTATTCATTATTGACTCTAATTGTCTTAGTAATCTCACTAATGAAAACTTTTCTAATAATAGCACAACATTTTTAATAAATCTTCAAACACTTTCCTCCTTAACATGAATTAATTATCAGTTGCTTACCTCAACACCCTCGATTATAAAATTTTTAGGCGTTACTTGGTCCTCCATCCAACCTTGTAGATTTTAAATCATCGACTTAAAGATCAACCATCTTAGGTTCCCAAATCAAATCTCGAATAATCCCACCGACTTATCAAAATATTCCCATTCTCCTAGTAATTACCATCCTTTAATAGATACTCAAAGCTTACATTGCTACAATCTCTAAGTATTCATGTACTATATACTTCCAATGCCACTTAGTAGTTACATGCGGTTCAATACATCAAGGCTTAACTCCTTGTGTTTATCCAGACATCACCCAAAATTCACTCTTACGTTTCTATAGTTTCATCTAAAATCATTATCCATACTTACCATCTCCTAAACCACACAGAGATTTGTCACTTACCAACGAAATATATAGTCTCATTCCTATAATCGTCATGAGATTCATATTTAACAATCTAAATCGCGAATCTAGTTTAACTCGAATGCTCGACCTTACGCCTCAAAGTATCGACTATTCCTCAAAGCGTATTTTATCTAACCAAGGTAGTATTTACCCCAAATGTGCAACGCCCCTTAACTTCAATACAAGCCTTTTTCGTTGGCACCTAAGCATAAAATGCTATTCCAATTGGAATCTCTATCTTCTCAATAATTCCATGGTTTTCACACCTCTTTGACAATTATCGAACTTCATCCAGTCTCATCTCGAAATTTACCAGGCGAACATCTAATACTCTTCTTAAAAAGCTCTCCACTTAGATCATTACATGAAATCGCCTATCTATCTAACGTTAATCCATCCAAACCATCATCTTCGAGTTACCACCAACAACACAACCTCTATGTCCTTGGAGCTACTTCATAAATCCCATGCCATCATGATTTGCTTCAACCCTGCCTGACAATTCGTCATTTCGAAGATCTTTTCCACTTCTTGCATCCACTGTACAGCTTTTTCCGAGTTCTCATCACCCTTGAACTTTGGAGGATGGTAACGACCAAAACCTTCGAATCCCCTTGACACAACA
>NC_021161.2:15550250-15620599 GCF_000331145.2 Cicer arietinum | reverse complement strand
CTTTCCCTCTTTTCCAGATCATGCAGTGTCTTTGCAGCCGTGTGTGTAACAACAAAAACATCAATGTTATTCATAGCTTCAGCCATTTGATCATCCCTATTGACGTTCACTCTTGCAGCGTCGTTTCTTCTTGGAGACATTGTTTCCTCAAAACTAACATCAAGAAGAAATCTTAATACCCTTAGAATAATTCAAAAACTAACTTCCAACTACACCAACACAATGAAACTACATCGAACTCGACAACTCGGACAATTTACCCCGACACATGATCAGATAACGACTCCTAACCTACAGGTTGACCTACAATCTATAACCAAAGCTCCACATCCCCAAAGAAATCCAAACCAAAGCTCGGATACCACAATTGTAACACCCCAATTTTTAACAGCGTGAATGTATTTTTTTAAAAAAAAAACAAATTCATAAAAACAAAGAATTTAAATTGTAACAGCCCTTTTTTTTTTTGTAAAACAAACAGAAATCAAATTTCAGAAATAAAGGAAGAAATACCTTTGGATAAAATGTTTAAGACGTAACACAACGACAAAAGTCAACAATATTTACAAGCAGTGTAATTGTTTTTGAAATAAAAATTCAAAGTATTTAAACATCAAAATACACCGGGGCTATGAGGCCTATCTGACATAGCTCATACCCCTGGGGTATTCTCGACAGACACATCTACAAAAGCATTGCCCCAAGAACTTTAACTCCCCCACGTCACCTCAAAAAGTGGTTCAAATACCCATCAAAATAAAAGTCTAGCTGACAATATGAGGTATAGGTACATTCTTCGAAATTGAAATAATTACATCCACAAAAGAAAGACGTCTATCCCCTACACAACCATATAATCTGATCATGCTTCAAAAAAGTATACAACTGGCGTGATCTCGACGCGCCCCGCAAGATCCTTCTGACACAGCGCCGATCAGGTACATCTAACTACGTATCCATCTCTAGGGTACTACCCGGTAGGACGATCCTGGTTCTCATCTGAGGGCAAAGTCCAAATTTCCACAATAATTGTAAAGGTCACCAACCGAAATTAACAAATATCACTTAGCAGTTAAATTTTAAATGCAAAAAATAACCTTTCATCGTAGCATACTCCTTGAAAGGGTTTTCATATGTCAAACATGCATAAACAAGTTGAAAAATGAAGTTTTTAACAAAACTGCATTGTCGTATTCGAATATAGCATCTTTGTATTCAAATACAGTGTTGTTTTGCAAGTCATTTGCAAAATAAGCACATTTGTATTCGAATACAACATTCTTGTAGTCGAATACAGTGTTGTTTCAGAAGTCAGTAGCCAAATCAGGACATCTGTATTCGTATACAACCTTCTTGTATTCGAATAGACATTAGAAAAATGCAGAAAACAACCTTTGAATGGTTTCGCAATCAATCCGCACTTTCACACAAAATCAAACAATCACACTTACAAATTAGGGCACAATCACAACCACAATTGAGCATACATATACAATCATCACACTATATCAAACATGACTTGCGTGCCAAGCACCCTAATGCAATGCGTATAAGCCCAAAATGCATGAATTCCAATCAAAACCCTCCTCGAAGGGGCGTAAATCATAATTGTATCGCCTATCACATGCCTTATACTAATTATCAAGGTGCCACCCATCACAGGCCCGCACGATTTACATGCCTTACGTTGTTTTCAAGAGTGCAATCGCTCATAGATCAACACATTCTAGAGTGCAATCTCTCACATATCATCACGACGCGATAATCCTGGCAAGGATAAGATGAACCAACAAATTACATGGCATCATCCTGTGGCCCATCACGATCACCACTATCTTCATGGTACCATCGCTGTCATCATGTACTATGAAATGCATGAGCATACTCTGACTCTTTCCACAAAAATCATTAAGTAAATGCAGATATTAAAAGATTCCCCATTTTTAATACTCATTTAACACTAATGATTTTCAAATTCACACAACATACTCAAACATTTATTTTCCACCACCACACATCAAATTTAATCCACAATTCACAATATATTTGATCAATTCAAATTCCACAGAAACCACACCAAGCTCAATCATCAATCACCCATAATTTCCTCAAAATTCAAACATCACTCATGTCAAATTAATTTTCACAAAAAACACCTCAAGTAGGTTAGAAGTTTGAGTATGAGATCATAGGGTGGGATTTGTACATATTCTAAAATTAGAGGAAAAATCTCTTGTGGTGTGCAAGAGGACTGGATGTACTCTTAGTCATAAGGAGAACCAGGATAATATCATTGTGTTCATTATTTTTCTGCCATTTATCTTTTTCATACATTATCTTAAATCAGAAAAATCGATCACTAAATCTCTAAAAAACCAGAAAATTTCTAAACACCTAATTCACCCCCTCTTAGGTGCACCTTTTTTCTTCCAATTGGCATCAGAGCAGGTTTCGGTATTTTGCTCCTCGATCCTTATTAATGGCTTCTGCACAACTAGTTTTTAGAGATGGTGGTAGTAGCAATAAACCACCATGTTTCGTTGCAGAACACTATGACTTTTGGAAGATATGCATCCAAGCATATCTTGAAGCACAAGGAGATGATATTTGGGATGCAGTAGAAAATGGTCCCTATGTTCCAAAAACAGTCATCGACAATAAAGAAGAATCAAAAATTAAAGCTTCATGGACAAATGATGACAAGAGGAAAGTGTTATTTGATAAGAAGGCCAAAAATATGTTACAATTAGCACTTGGAATGGATGAATTCTTTCGTGTGTCACATTGTAAAACAGCTAAGGAAATTTGGGATACGCTTGAAGTAACACATGAAGGAACTATCGAGGTAAAACGTTCCAAACTCAACACATTATCTCAAGAATATGAATTATTTTCGAATGCAGCCCAAAGAATCCGTTTTGGACTTATAGAAAAGATTTTCTCACCTGACCAACCATTTGTCGGCACTTGGAAAAATCTTCACTAATGATGAATTAAACCTCAAAGTGTTAAGATCATTAACAAGGACTTGGCAACCGAAAGTAACAACAATTTCTAAAAAGAAAAGTTTATCAAATATGTCTCTTGCTACACTTTTCGGAAAATTTCAAAAACATGAAATCGAACTTGGAAGGTTAGAAAAGATTGAAAGTCAAGAAAAGAAGACCAAGAACATTGCCTTGAAACCAGAATCAAAAGAACAAATCAATTATGAGAATTCAGATGAAGATGAAAACATAACCTTCCTCGTAAAGAAATTTGGTAAGTTTCTTAAAAACGATAAAACCTTTAAAAGGAAAAGTTTCAGAAAGAAAGATGTTTCCACTTCAAGCCAAAACTTCACTTGGTTTGAGTGTGGAAAGTAAGGACACATAAATGTAGAATGTCCAAACACTATCAAGAAAAATACTCTCAAAAAAAAAGAATTCAAAAAGGCATATATAGCATGGGACGACAACAAAGTCAGTTCATCTTCGGATTCGGAAAATGACGAATGCGCAAATGTCGCATTGATGGCATCATATCAATCTAAGGAAGAAGAAGAGGTTAGTAACAAAGACTCTCCTCATCATAATGAGACTAATAGTGAATTGATTATTGAATATAATGATGCTCAAAATGCAATAAAAGAACTACTTATGGAATGTAAAAATCTGTTTAAAATAGTTTCAACTCAAAAGAGACAAATCTCATCTCTTCAAGAGAAAATTGATACTATGGAAAAGGATTCTGAGAAATTAAAACAGAATTTTACATGCAATAAGTATGATTCTCTTTCTTTCAAAATTGTCCAATTAAATAGAGTAATTGAAAGATATGAAAAAGGACAAGTTGGATTGGAAAATGTTTTAAATATGAAAAGATATTCAAATGACAAATAAAACTATCTTTGTTAAATCAAGTGACCAATCCAAAGAGAAAGTTATAATTATGCAAAGAGATCATCATTTTAAAGATAAAATAATTGAAAAGAAATCGCATATACATACATATAAAAGTAAATATACTCCTACATGTTTTTATTGTGTTCTAAATGGCCACACACCTAATGCTTGTCATTTTAGAAACTTTGGTGTTCCAAATAGACATTATGTGTGGGTCAAGAAAGGTACTAATTCTCAAGGGCCCAAAGCACTTTGGGTACCTAACAAATCATGATCTCATTTTGTAGGTATGCAAACAAAGTACCTCTAATATGTGGTACTTGGATAGTGGATGCTCAAAACACATGACCGGTGACAAAACAAAATTTTTAGATCTAACTCTTGAATCAAAAGGTTATGTGGTCTATGGAGATAATAGAAAGGGAAAAATTCTAGGTATTGAAAAGGTTGGTACTGCCCCTTCTCCTTCAATTGAAGATGTTTAATATGTTGATGGTTTAAAACACAATCTGATTAGCATCAGCTAGCTTTACGACAAAGGTTACAAAATTGTTTTCAACAAAGACGAATGCCTTATCCGAAACAAAGTATCAAATGAAATTCAGTTTGTTGGTAAGCGTTTTAAAAACATTTTTATACTTAATCTTGATGATTTATCCTTAAAAATGAAATGTCTTATGGTAAGTGACAACAATGATGCATGGCTATGGCATAAAAGATTTGCACATATCCATATGATCATTTAAACAAGTTAGTCAAGCATGACCTTGTTGTAGGCTTACCAAAGATGAAATTTATAAAGGATAAATTATGTGATGCTTGTCAAAAGGGTAAGCAAACTAAGGTTTCATTTAAACCAAAAAATATCATATCAACCTCAAAACCACTTCAATTTATACATATGGATTTATTTGGTCCATCAAGAACTAAAAGTCTTGGAGGAAATTCATATGGACTAGTAATTGTTGATGATTACTCAAGGTTCACTTGGACCTTATTTTTGGCACATAAAAATGAAGTTTTTAAAACATTTAAAAATTATGCCAAACTAGTCCAAAATGAACAAGCAACCAAAATAGTATCAATAAGAAGTGATCATGGTAGAGAATTTCAAAATGCATCTTTTGTAGAATTTTGTGAAGAAAATGGAATCTTCCATAACTTTTATGCACCAAGAACACCTCAACAAAATGGAGTTGTTGAGAGAAAGAATAGATCATTGGTAGAACTTGCAAGAACCATGTTAAGCGACTCAAGTTTACCAAAATATTTTTGGGCAGATGCTGTAAGTACAGTTTGTTATGTATCCAACCAAGCTCTAATTCGTCCAATATTAAAGAAGACACCATATGAACTCTACAAAGGTAGAAAACCCAATTTCTCTCACTTTCACATTTTTGGATGCAAGTGTTTTGTGCTGAACAATGGTAAGGATAACCTTGGAAAATTCATAAGCCGATGAAGGTATTTTCATTGGTTACTTATTATCTAGTAAATCTTTTAGAATTTTCAATAAGAGAACTTTGTTTGTCGAAGAATCTATGCATGTATCATTTGATGAAACTAACCCCTTGAAAGAGGACAAAATTATCTCTTATGATGATGATGACTTTATAAGTAATGATACAAGCAAAGACAATCAAGATGATCAACAAAATCAAGAGAATGAAGTCATCAATCAACAGTAAGATCAAAATGATAATCTTCCTAAGGAATGGAGAACCCATAACGATCATCCCATTGACAATATTATAGGTGATATCAACCAAGAAGTGACAACAAGGCTCAAACTCCAAGATGCTTGCTTAAATATGGCATTTGTTTCTCAAATAGAACCCTCCAATATTGGTGATGCACTTAAAGATGATCAATAGATATTTGTCATGTAAGAAGAACTAAACCAATTTGAAAGAAGCAAAGTATGGGAACTTATCCCTAATCCTGGAAATAAACACATCATTAGTACCAAATGGGTGTTTAAAAATAAACTAGACGAAAATGGTATAGTTGTTCGAAACAAGGCAAGGTTGGTTGCTCAAGGATACAATCAAGAAGAAGGGATTGACTTTGATGAAACATTTGCTCCGGAAGCAAGGTTAGAAGCAATTCGATTATTACTTGCTTATGCTTGTTCTATGAATTTTGAATAGTTTCAGATGGATGTCAAGAGTGCGTTTCTCAATGGCTACACTAATGAAGAAGTCTATGTCAAACAACCATCTGGCTTTGAAGACTTCAAGAATCCTTAACATGTTTTCAAATTGAAGAAAGCTCTTTACGGATTGAAACAAGCTCCAAGAGCTTGGTATGATAGGCTAAGTAACTTCTTAAGTGAGCGGAGGTTTGAAAAGGGTAAAGTTGATAAGACATTATTCACTAAAAGAACTAATGATCACACTTTACTTGTTCAAATCTACGTTGATGATATCATATTTGGATCAACCAATAATGGAATATGTGAAGAATTCTCATTAGTGATGCAAGGAGAATTTGAAATATCAATGATGGGAAAGTTAACCTATTTTCTTGGACTCCACATCAATCAACTCAAGAATGGCATCTTCATAAATCAAGCAAAATATTGCAAATAATTGTTAAAAAGGTTTGAGATGGAAAACAACAAAGAAAGTGCAACTCTTATGGGCTCCGGAACCTATATAGATAAAGATGAATCTGGTATTTTAATAGATATATCAAAATATCGAGGTACAATTGGGTCTCTTTTATATCTAATGGCCAGCCGGCCAGAGATTATGTTTAGTGTATGCTTGTGTGCAAGATTTCATGCAGATCCTAAATAATCTCATCTTGTAGCACTGAAGAGAATTATTAAATATTTGAAAGGAACAACCAATGTTGGATTATGGTGCCAAAGGGTAGCATATGCAGTCTAGTTAATTTCTGATTCTGGTTATGCAGGATGTAAAATGGATAGGAAAAGTACAAGCGGCACTTGTCATATCTTACGTAATACATTAGTATAATGGTCCTGTAAAAAGCAAGCTTGTGTGGCCCTATGTACTGCTGAAGCAGAGTACATAGCAGCATGAAGTTTGTAAGACCCATAGTTTTTAAATCATAAATTATGCAATTTTAGGGTATTTTAGTGTTGAACTCTGAGGCTTTTTAGCCAAATTATTGTATTTTAGTATTTTGTGAATTTAATGCCAAACATATTTTTGGATCCCCGATTAAATTATTTGTCGAGCAATAGTTTTATTTATTTACGTTACGAAGAATTTAATACCGGACAATTTTGTTAAAAATACCTCGGGTTGCTGAAAATTGTATCTGTCAACTGAGTTGCAACGAGAGTTGACATTTTTAACAAAAAGTGGTTTGGGAAGTGATGAGTGAAATGGTAATTTTATAAAATATCTAAATATTTTTAGAATATTTGTAGTTTGGTTTTAATAATATATATATATATATATATATATATTATTAGTTTATATATATATATATATATATATATATATATATATATATAAAGTAATGTATGTATATATATAGATAAGAAAGCAAGGAAACAGACAGAGAAACAGAAAGCAATCGTGAATCTTCTTCTCCTTTTTTTCCTTTGTTTTCTAAAAACAAAACTAAAACCATAAAACACAAACTCCCATTTATTTACTAGATCTAAGCTTCCATTCGAGAAGTGACAGAAGAGAAAGTTGTTCATCGCCACGTTGCGGTGCTAGTGATCTAGTTTTCGACGGGACGTCACGAACTTAAATTTTACCGGAATTAATTACGGTACCGTAATCGCGTGTTAGAGCTAACTTTAAGGTAAGGGCTCCTTCCAAACTTTTAGTTTGCATTTAGGACATTATTTTTGATTTTTTTGGAAAAGAAATTTGATGTATTTTATGTGTGATTTTGTGAAAAATGAATTTAATTCGTTTATGTATGATTTTGTTGAAATTGAATTTAGTTTGTTTTGAGTTGTGTTTTGTAGTGATTGAATCTCATAATATCTGTTGTTAGTTATTTATTTATCTATTGATTGGTTATGAAATTGGGACTATGAGTAACATGTTTGTGTTTTGAATTCATGGTTAGAGTTTTTATATTTCCGAAATTGGGGATTTTGTGATTTTATGCAATTGTGGATTTTTATATATCCAAGATTGGTACATATTTCTTTTTGTATCTATTTGATTGTTGTTGATTTCAACACATTGTTGTGTTGTTGATATATTTTGAGGTCTTGCTTTTGCATGGTGACAGTGACATTTTGGAATTGTTGTTGAATTAACTATGAGTTTGTTGTGGGATATGACTGACCAAACCCATACAAGCCGAATCAGTGCGTTACTTGGTTTGTTCAATTTTGCTGGTTTTTTTTATTAAAGAAAAAGGGGCATGAATAACTGAAAACTACAATTTTGTGTATTGTGTTGTTGTATGTATTAAAAACTTCAGAAATATCTTAGTTTCTGAATGAGCAATATGATAGAGTTTCTAAATGGAAATAGTCTGGAGTGCTTGGAGTTAGTATTGTCGAAGGTAGTGTGCTCAAGTTAAGGGGATCAATCTAATGCAAGTGTGTGGAGATGGGTTTGAAGGTTATTTCTTTTGACAAGATGGTTTGAAGGTTATTAAGAAATGAAGAATGGAGTTTACTTTATTGTGTATAATTGTTTCTGTTTTTTTTTTAGATTTGTGAAGCAGGACATGGAGATAAATTATTTTGGTTCAATTTTTTTATAAATATTTTGCTTCTTAAAACAAAATGTTGTCTGATGTGCCCAAAATTGGCTGTTGTTGTAGCTATTGATGTTACCAAATGAGCAAAAAGATAGATTGAAATTAAAAATGGTTTGAGTTTAAAATGTTACTCTTTTAATTACTCTTGGACTAAGTTTAAAAAGAAAAAAAGGTTTAAAGTATTTTATTAATTCAAAAATTTCGGTGATTTAATAGTCGAGTGTGTGTATGTGAAATTTGGACAATATTTGTTTTATTTAGTTTTAAGTAAATAATATAGATTATTTGGTTTTAAAAGTTTGGTGTGTGAGAAAGATTTAATTTTGAGAATTTTGTTGTGTTTGGATTAGTTTTATGGTGAACAAATTGTTATAAATATTCAAGTTTATGTAGTTAGCTCCTTGAGTCTCGAAAAGGAATCGAGACCGTTGGCACCGAGTTAGCGGTGGGGAGAACTCATATATATTAATGTTGTTGTGGTGATTTATGGTTGAAAATTTTAGATATTGAATATGAGTGATTAATATTTGAAAATTGTAGTGACTCATGTTTGGTGAAATTGATGTGTTCATAATTAATATTATGAATTTTTGAGAAAAAATTTATGTGTGGATTGGTCGAAAAAGAATTTAATTCCATTTATGTGTAGATTGAATTTGGAAATGTGATTTATGTGTGTTTGTGGAAATTGAAATTGGTGGGAATAAATATGTTTGAGTATGCTCAAGCATTTTATAGTGGTGACCATGATGGGTCATGGGATGATGCCATGTGAATTGTTGGTTCATCTTATCCTTGTAGGGATTGTCGCGTCGTGCTGATCTGTGAGAGATTGCACTCTAGAATGTGCTGATCTGTGAGCGATTGCACTCTAGAAAATCGTGCTGGTCTGTGAGAGACTGCACACTAGTAAATTGTGCTGGTCTGTGAGCGACTGCACTCTTGTATGTCGTGCTGGTCTGTGAGAGACTGCACGCTAGTAAATCGTGCTGATCCGTGAGAGATTGCACCTTAGTAATTAGTACTGGTCTGTGAGAGGTTGTACAATTATGATTTGTGCCCTTCGAGGAGGGTTTGGTTTGGAATTCTGGAATTATGCATTTTGGCATATACGCATTGCATTAGAGTGTTTGGCATGCGAGTTATGTTTGTTATACTATGATGATTGTATATACATATTCGGTTGTTGTTGTGATTTGTCGTAATTGCCTTGAGGTGTGAAGTTGGGTTGATTAAGTTTTGATGTAATTATGTGTTCATAATTGATTTAATGAATATTCGAAGTGTTGATTCATTCAGAGCTATTTTAGAACTGAAAATTTGCATTTTCTTTGTTGTATTCAGCTACGACAGTGCAATTTGTTAAAACTTTATTTTTCAACATTGTTTATGCATTTTTGGACATATGAAAACCCTTTCAAGGAGTATGCTAAGACGAAAGGTTCTTTTGAGCATTTGAAAATTATTGTGGAAATTTGGGCTTTGCCCTTAGATGATACCCGAGTTCATTCCACCGACTGTTACCTTGACGACGGAGACGTCGTTAGACTTCTCTGACCGAGACTCACCGACTGCTTGGGTATATGACCCCATCTCAAGCAGGGCCACTTATACGGGGAGGCTAGCGAGGACTAGTAGGAAAGCTGGGGCAGTATTTTTTGTGGAACTCACTCGCGAGAAGATTGATTATTTGGTGCCTTCCGGATTAGTGCTTGGGATAAGTGGAGCTTGGGAAGATGCGAAGGATTCCTCAGTTATAGTGGAGGCAGAGGCCGTTGTGGGAGCTGAGGATACAATGGTTGGACCAGGGATTAGCAGAAAGGATAAGGGGCCGACGCCCATGGAACGAGAGATTGTAGAGCCATCTAGGCGGGCCGAGTCAGAGCTTCCTCTTCCAGTGAATGATCCTTTACCGACTGTCACTAAAGTAGCAGACTGTTTTGAGGTCCAGGCGCCGCCGAAGCACCCTATCTCGTGGGTGGATCTGACTTCTGAAGAGAGCGATCCATCTATGGATGTTGATGAGGATGAGGTTACCTCGAAGATGGATGTTGCGTCAGACGGAACTTGTGGAGTGTGTGGAGGTCACCCATGTTATTGTAGTTGCTAGAGTATGATCAGATTAGTTTTGTTGTATAGGGACTTGATATCTTTCTTTTGGTGGTTGTTCTTATTTCATTTTGGGATGACTGTAACTATACTTATACGGTCAGATGATTTCTGTCTTGGTGGGTCCATGTTCCATTTTTTTGACGTGACCATGGGGATTAGTATTTCTTGGAGCAGTACTTGTACATGTGTCTGGCGAGAATACCCCAGGGGTATGAGCGATGCCTGATAGGTCTCATAGCCCCTGCGTATTTTATATTTGGATATTTTAGTTTATCTCCTCACAACTATTTCAGTTTGTTATAATTATGATGTAATTAATTATGACAATTATCATTTGTGTTATGCTTTGGTTTTACATTAGTTGATTTTTGAAAAAAAAATATACTCACACTGTTAAAAATTGGGGTGTTACAAAGTTGATGAGCACAAATACTATGTCTCAAGCAACAATTATATGACTATGGACTTGATCTCGGATGCATCCTACTAAGATGTGACAATACCAGTGCAATCAATATCTCAAAGAACCCAATCATGCACTCTCGAACTAAACACATTGATATACGTCATCCTTTTTTGCGAGATTATGTGCTCAAAGGCAATGTTGAAGTAACATTTGTGGATACGCACAACCAACTAGCAAATATTTTCACAAAGCCACTACCTAAAGACTCATTCTACAAGATATGAAGATAACTTGGCATTTTAAATGAAAACGATCTCTAATGCAAGGTACTTATACTTTGTAAGTCACTTTTCTTCAAGATCTAAAAACTACACTTGATATGATTGATAAAATTGATTCCTTGATGTTTATGTGTTTTGGTATTTATGAAAATGTACTTTACATGTTGATTTCTTTGTGAAAAATTCGGTTTAAAAACAAAATTTTGATATCGTAACCGAATACACATCATACTTATTCGAATACACGTTTCCAGAACAACCTGTATTCGAATACACCTCATATGTAGTCGAATACACGTTCCTAGAACAACCTGTATTCGAATACAACCAGTATGTAGTCGAATACAGGTTCGCGTTTTTCCCCAATATAAAACCTATTTCACATCTTTTAGGTCATTTTCTGCATTTCCGTATTCGAATACAACCGTCTTTATCTTCCTCTCTTCCAAAAATATCGTCCTCTCATACTTGCAACAAGTTACTCAACTATTATATCAATATACATTGCATCTAAGATCAAATTTCTCAAACCCAAAAACCCAATTTTCCCCTAAATTCGAAAATCTCACTATCATCATGGATGCTCGCAAAAGAGGCTCAAGAACCAAGCATGTTGAAGTGGGTCCTTCAAAAAGGAGGGCTAGAACCGATAATGTGGTCGTTTTGTCTCGTTTGCTTCACTCTCCAGAAGAAATCGACAGGTTCTGCACTTACTACTCCTAAGTATGGTACTCTTGATTCCTTTTCTGCTTTTCAGTTTCCCGAGTTACTTAGGGCACACCATTTAGAGGAATTCATTGGTTATAACGGTCCTATTTATCTTGACTTAGTTAGAGGGGTCTCAGTTAATATCTTAGGTTAAAGGCATAATTATTGAATTTGAAACTCCAACTATTGGTGAAATATTGCAACTTCTGTTTGAGGGTGAGAAATTTAGGCCATGAAATTTATGTGAATGGGAAAACTTCACAAAATATGATGCTTATGTCTCATTGTGTCGGTTTGACAAGGACAACATGGAACGAAAGAGATCACATGCTGGTTCAGAATATGGTCGACAATGGTATGGAGTTGGAAATCTAATCATTGACTATAGACTCTTGCATTACTTTCTGAGTTATATTCTGGTTCCTAAGGATGGAAATTACTCTCTGATATCTGAATTTGAACTTCAGATTATGTATTACATGTCTCAAGGATATTCACTCAACTGGTCGTATTTTTTCTGCTCCGTCTTATTTGCTTCCAAGGATGCTATTGGTTTACCTTATGCTAAGGAAGTCACTAGAATTTGAGATCACTTTAAAGTGGATTTTTCCGGCGAAGTCATGTATAAACCATCCAAGGACAATCTACTTGATTTAAGTGGGCTTCCTAGTATGAAAATCATGTGGAATGAACAGCTTTAGGCATATGTTCATAAAGGTGATGTTGGTCAATCCTCTACTGCTGCCCAAGAGGAAGAAGATGCAGAAGCAACAACATCTGATGATGATCATGTTTCTAACCGCATGGTCATGGACAAACTAAACTCTTTGCAAACATTCATCACTACCCAATTTCATAACATGGACACCTCCATCAACACATTCTTTCCAACTATGGAGACCAATATTGCCCACAACCATGATACTTTATTGCATGAACTCAATGGGCTATCCGTCAAAATCGATCATCTTCACCTCCCACCAGAAGATGACATGTAGATCGATACTAGGAATGTATTTGTTGTAGTTTGTTTGTGTAATGTTTTATGTTGTTATCGTTAAAACTCTTTGCCTGGGTTTTTCTATTGTGATGTACTATGTACTATTTGAACATGATTTCGTTTTACTTATGTGATGTTCTTTTGTTATATCTTGTGTGATGCTTTCACTAAATTAGTATTTTTATGCTTGAATTGTATTTTTTTCTATTTTTTTTCCTTCTTTTTGATCATGTCAAAAGGGGGAGAAAATTTGGTATGTTGTTGTTAAAACCTTTGGTAGGTCTTCAAAATGTTTACAATATGATGGCATAAACTCAAGATCAACGGGGGAGTACGCATGAATTCCAGGGGAGAAATTTTAAAACTTTCAAACATGTTAAAGTCTCTCCAAACAACAAGTTTTGTCATAATCAAAAAGGGGGAGAATGTAAAATACATGTTTTTGATGAAGACAAACACCAAGGAATGTGTTCAAAGTTACAAAGATCAAAAAGAGGTCAAATAATCAAAGTCAACCATGTTCACATAAATTAGAAGATATATAATATAAAGGTACATGATACAATCTAATATTCTTATATTTTAAATGCACATGAGAACCTTTCGTTTTAGCATATGCATCAAAAGGATTTTCAAAGTGTCAAAATATATAAATAATGTTTGAAATAATATTTTTGGCAAAATATAATGTTGTATTCGAATATAACATGTTGTAGCCGGATACAGACAAGTTAGTAGCTAAAACTGAACATCTGTATTCGACTACGAGATGGTGTAGTCGAATACGAGTGCTAAATCAGTAGCTAAAACTTAACATTTGTATTCGAATACGAGACAATGTATTAGAATACAAGTGCTAAGTCAGTAGCTAAAATTGCACATTTGTATTCAACTACAACATGGTTAGCCGAATACAAAACCAAGTCAGTAGCAAAATTCACTAATCCATATTCGACTACAAGGTTTTCGTATTCGAATACAAGCTGCAAAATTTGAATAAAACTGAACCTTGCATGAGGTGTATTCGACTACACTCCTGTTGTAGTCGAATACAACTAGAAACAATGCAATTTTTCAATTCTGAAATGGTTCCTGATCATTGCATTTCTTCATCAAACCTCTAGGAACAATGGCCACTGATCTGAAGTGAGGTCTATGGAGTATAAATACCCCATAACATCAGTTTAATCAAAATGAATCCTACTATCAAACCTTGAACAACTTTGAACAATTTTCTGAAATATTCTCAAAGTTATTTTTCAAATTTCAAGTACTTGCATTACATTTTCACATCATTGAGAAAGGTTTTCTAGTATACTTGAAATATTATCGGATTGATATCATTGTACAACTTTTATATTCAGTTTCTTAGTCAAAAACATTTGTTAAAAAGATCATTGAAATTATTGAAAGTAGTATACTTTCTTTAAGTATTGTAATCTAAGATAGTAGTGTGCTATCTTAAGAAGTGTGTTAGAAATTTTTAGCAGAGATCCTAGGGTGGGATTTGTACATATTCTAACATTAGTGGAAAAATCTCTTGTAGTGTGCAAGAGGACTGGATGTACCCTTGGTCATAACGGGTAATAGGATAATATCGTTGTGTTCATTATGTTTATGTCATTTATCTTTTTCATACATTATCTTAAATTAGAAAAATCGATCACTAAATCTCTAAAAAACAAGAAAATTTCTAAACACCTAATTCACCCCCTCTTAGGTGCACCTCTGTTCTTACATCGTGAACATCTGTCCTTTTTCTTTACCAACAAGACAAGAGCTCCCCATGGTGAAACACTTGGTCGAATAAATTGTTTTGATATTAATTCATCCAGTTGTTCAATAGAGTTCAATTGAGATGGGTCCAATACCAGGGTGTAAGGCAATAGAAAACTCAGTCTCTCACACTAGTGGTAGGCCATGTACGTCCGTCGGAAACACATAGGAGAAATCTTTAACCACTAGAACATCCTCTATCTTGGCATCATGAGTAACTACGATACTAGCTTGAGACAAAATCTCCATATCTCCCTCCTTAAGAGTGACATTGATTTCGTGTGTGGCTAAAAATTTAGACCCTTGAGGACGATGATATGGCTTTTGATTTGGTCTACAACGACCATGGTTCTTATTACTCAGTCGTGTTGGTCCTTCATGGTTACTAATACCAATGCGATTCTTCATAGGCTCTACTTCTCTTTACTCTTCCACTAGGGGTTGAAACCGTGTGATCCCTAGAGGTAGTACAAAATCTTGAATTTCATACTTCAACCCATCTTGGAAACGGTGATACATAAAGTCTTCATCAACAGTCTGACGAAAAAACTTGAAATATCGTGATAAGGATTCAAACTTTGCTGCATATTCTACCACAGTCATACTACCTTGGCGGAACTTTAGAAAATCATCTCCTAATTTTTTTCTAGCACTCACTGAAAGTACTTGTCCAAAAACTTCATGTGGAAAGACTCCTAGTTAATCTCTTCTTTAGCAGCTTCCATCATCAGTTTGGTGCTTCTCCACCAATATTCAGCATCACCAAGTAGTAGATAAGTGGCATAATTCACTTTAACTCTAAGTGCGCATCGAATCACTTCAAATATCTTTTCCACTTCCTATAACCACTTCTCAGGCTTTTCAAGATCAACGTCTCCATGAAAACTTGGGAGGGTCATGCCTACGGAAGTCTGCCAAACCTCTAGATTCAGCCACCCTTTCTTCTTTTTCCTCCATTCGTATGTCACATTGATTCTAAGCAACAATAGCGGTAGCCATTTGTGCCATAGCTTGAGCCATCTGAGCCACTCATGTCACACTAGCACTAGAAGTACATCTTGGAGGCATTGTTTCCTGCAACGCTCAATCCAGTCAGTGTTAGGAAATTGCCTTGTAATAAAAAAAGATATCGTCAAGAAGAATCACGAGTAAAGGAGAACTCTAACTACTATACCCATACCAACAAATAGAACAAAGTCATAAATAGGTATATTACGACAACCCTACTATTCGACACTTGTCAGCTTACACCCAACTCACAGTCCAATCAAGACCAAACTATTCTGATACCAAAATGTAACATCCTTTTTTTTTGGGACATTATCTCGAAATACTATGTTTAAAATACAATCTATTTTTTTTTAAATACTTTAATTCCCATGCAACCAAAATATATAATTACACATGTAAACTCATACAAACAAACAATCCATAATTAATTAAAATCCCCAAGTATCTCAATCAGATAACTTAATACTTAGATTGTAAGATTCAAAAATGTTGTACCAAAATAATAAATAGTATAGACTAGAGTTCAACAAAAATAAATTTTCTATAGTTGACCACTACTACCCTCCTAGAATTAAAAGAGATGCTCCATATATTCCTCCGAAAACTCCCTCGGGTGTGCAAGTAAATTAGACGTATCATGTGTCCAAAAGTAAGGGTCATCTCCAAAATACTTATCAATAAATAAATATAAATAAAATTAATTGGACAATATTTACATAATTAATAACACTTATTTCACACAAATGACCAGAAGGTACAATACATCAATTATCTTTATAAATAACTAACCACACCTCAATCAAGATGCATACCCAATGAGACCATATTACTAAATCTATATGTCAATGTAATGATTATGGAATATCGTCTCCCCCGCCGGGGCTTCGTGGGTCCTTTCAAGCAACACCACTAACTCAAAATACTCGCAAGGATCTGTGGGCTCCGACTAATTATGGACACACCACACAACTTTGAATGAATGCATGAATGTAGATACTTTTGTAATAAATCACCAATATTATGCAGGGTTAACTTATTAACGACAACATATTTGTACCTTTAGAATTAACCGCAACATGTTAAATACAACTATTATAACAACATATCATATAATACTTATTTTCCACACTTTAAACATGTCATACACAACCATTATAATAACGTATCATAGAATGTTCATTGCCCATAGTTTGAACATGTTAAGCGCAACTATTATAACAACGTATCGCATAACATTTATTTTCAGCACTTTGAACATGTTCAACACAACCATTATAACAACATATCACACAACATTTATTTTCCACAATTTGTTGAAAATCATTTCAGCATAATATATATTTAATTTCATGCATTCAAGAATAAGCACAACCATACATAGATATAATTAGAGTGATGCCCTTATCGATATGAGTCTCGTTATTAAAATTCTCACGTAGCGGTCTTTGCTCCAAATATGCTACACCTTCACAAATTAATTTACTTCTCACTTTTTGTCAAGTTTTTAGTTTTATTGTTATAGATTGACGTACAAAAAAAATATATTACTAGTGTGATCGTTATTACAATAATAATGAGATAATACAGTTCCTAATAATTTATCACCAACGATATTAAGAACTTTCCTTTCCTTAAGAACTTTTCTTTCATGTGTAACAATGCATCTGCATCTATCTTAATTTATTTATAATAATTGATCATACTGTCTAACCCATTCACTACTTTATCTAAATCTCATAACACAAATGAAAGGTTCTTATCTATCAACAATAAAGATACAGTTAGAGAGACATATTCGTTGATCAATTTAATTTAATTTTTTATTTTTTTTAGAATATCAATAAGGGGTTTTGTTCTACTAACAATAAAAATAGTTCGATAAGGTTAATATGATCATAGTTAAAGAATTCTTACTTGAGGGGATGAATCACTAACTCTTTGAGGGGTTTTCTAGAATTTCTTCATTTTTATCTCTGAAGCCATTTCTTTCTTTTTCTTTCTTTAAATCAGAGGGTTTGTGAATGGGAGGCGTCGGTTTGTTTTTTCCTTTCTATCAGTAGAGTTGGAGAACATGTTGTTTTCAATCTAAGCCCATTAAAATCCTAAATATTCACTCCTCGATTTAATGTAATTTTGACTTTAACGTTTCCCGATTTATGTTTTTATTATTATTATTATTATTATTATTATTATTATTATTATTATTATTATTATTATTATTATTATTATTATTATTATTATTATTATTATTATTATTACCAAAAGTTAAAATAACACAATACAATTAAGTTAGAAACTAGTAACTATCACCAACAAATTTCTAGAATAATCATCTCTACTCTTAATAACGTAAGATATAAAAATAAAATAGAATTCCTGGATGTTACACGATCTCCCGTAATTTACCTTTAAGGGTAATTTTTTGGGGTACATCAAGTTCATCAACCTTTTTCACTATGACATATATTTTATGTTTCACAGATAACTATGAAGTTTTACCCGATTCATCATCATGAAAAGTTAATTTACTCCACCATTATACATGTTGTCACTATTTTCTTCCCATTAGTCCATTTATTTGCATCCAATAAGAACATATCAAAAATTAAGAAATATTATTTAATTAACGTATCATATTTGCATTCAATTAACGTATCATATATGAACTGAATTCATGCAGACTGCGTGAACTGAATTCGTTTAATCTTACGTGAACTGAATTCACGTAGGTATTGTCTTCTGAACTAAAATCACGTATATGTGAACTAAATTCACGTAGGTGTACGTGAACTGTATTGACGTTGTGCTTGTGAATCCTTAAACTTTATTACATGTGCAAACTTAAATCATGTATCTTTATGTAAATTGTATTCATGTACTACTAGTAATTTCTTAAAGTGAATAACGTACGTGAAAATATATCACGAAAGGATACATGATTTAAGTTTGCGTACAATGTATTATTTACAACGTATGTGAATTGAGATTACGTACAATTCCCAGATTTTGAAACAAACATACCAACTCAAATGCAGATCAGTAAATATACCTTGTTGGTGACTTTAACCAAAAAATGAAGATGAGACTTATGGGGTGTAAGTTATGAGTGACTGGGGTGAGTTTTGAATGAGTATGAGTTATGATGTGACTTATGCAGTTATTGATAGTGATGAAGAGAGAAATGGGGGTTATAGAGTTTAAAGAATGAGGCAAATAACTAAGGGTGTTTTGGGTATTTTATTTTTATGAAAATTTTAAGGGGCGTGGGTAGCAAAATGGAGATGTGGATAGATAAATTGAAAAAATTAATATCAACCCATTTTTTCACTCATTCCAATGTTCATAAATACACGTCCAAATTTGCCAATTCAGATGTTTATTTATGTTCGGATTATTCAATTTAGACGTGTATTGTAACAAAACAAAAACACAACATTAGAGGAAAGAAATTGTATAGAATATCCTGTGTAATAATTGTATTTAATAAAAACAATTCTTAATCCTTGAAAAATATAAATCACGCAATTTAGTCTCTACATAAATCATCGTCGAAAAAGAACAATTAGATTCCCAACAATAATTTAAATGTAGAAATTTTGTCCTTAACAATAATAAAAAAAGAGACAATGTTGTTCTTAATACACAAAATGTCTCAAAATAAATTGTTTAATTTTTGTTTCTTTTCTTTTCTAGCATTCAAACAAAGCAATTCAAGGAAAAAGATTATTCAATTAAATATCGACGATATTGACAATTCTAAAAGAAAATTATTATCATATCCAATATTTTCCCAAAACAACTTGGTCATTATTAATAATATATTTTTAATTTACCAAATGGAGCACTAGTATCAAAACTAGTATATATGGGGAATTAAGAGAAGTACAACAACACACTCTTTAACACACACTGATTGGTAAGATTGTTATTTAAGAATGTTAAGAGAATATAAACTAAAATAAAGGCATGGGAAATGAAAGCTCTATAAAATAGTACCTGATATAAAATTAACCAAAGATAAAGATACATAAAATATAGAAGAATGAACACAAGGGAAAAAAAATAATAGATAAGAGAGAATATGAGAGTATTCTATTATATTCATCAAGGTGAATTCTTACAAGATCACATGAGTCCTTTTTATAGATCATAATTCTTGTAACTTACAAATATATTAAAAGTCTACTAATAGATGTACTAAAATAATAGAGTGAGTGACCTTTAACATAGTGGAGTGAGTGGCCTTTAACTATTAAAGTTATAGGAGGTAGGAAGATCAAAATTTACCATATATTGTAATTATTCACAACACTTCCCTCGGATGTTCATTAAAGATATGCTTCATTAAAACATTCCCTAAGAAAAAACCTCCTGAGAAAAAATTTTAGTGAAGAAAAAAGAGTACAACATCATTTCTGTGGGAACTGCCTTATTAAGACAAAAATCTTACAACGAAAACTCAATAAGACAAAACCATGGTTAATGGAAAAAAAAAAGTGCATATTATAAATATCTCCCTCATGCAAGAAATCATGTCTAAGACGATGAATATCAATCTTCTATAATAGTTGCTTAAAAGTTTCACTTGACAATGACTTTATTAGAATATATTATTTCAACTGAGTTATTCTTGTACGAATATAAGTCCCTTGCATATGTTGAACCATACGTTTCAACTTTTCTCTATAGTGCTAAAATTTCATTGAAAGGATTAGACAAATAACATGCATCTCTTAGATAACAAATTAAATATTTGATGATAAATTGACAACAAATAATATACAAGATAATTAGTAAGATACATTAGTGCCATCAATTAAATTAATGTATGGTACTTCGTGACCAATTTGTTTTCATTTGATTACACAACAAATGTTTTTTGTCCATGTAGAACAATATTAGCACTCTTTCTATATAAACTTCATGATTTACAAAAAAATATTATTCTTCAAATGCTCAATTTGTAATATCAAAACAAATCATTTCCCTTCCTACATATTTCATCTTACATTTTTCTTTAAAATAAAATTTTTATAAGCTCTTCAGAAATTATGATTTTAAATCATCAACATAAACATCAATTATCACAATTTTATTTCACAATATTTTTTAAAAAATGGACAAATTGTGTCATTATCAAATCTCTCGTTTGAAAATATTCACTAAGAATATTATACAATATGTATAGATTGTTTGAGTTGATAAAATGACTTATTCATTTTGATTAAGTCGTCTCTTCAGGAGTATGAGTTTTATGTCTCATAAAAATAAATTCCTTCATCGAGTTTCATATAAACATCATTATCAAGTGAACCATACAAATATGTTGCAACACATATTTTATATTAATTGAGTCTTTCATGTGCTAGTAAACTTAATTAGGTATGATAAAGTTCCTGAATTTACTTCAGGTAAATATGTCTCTTCAAAATCAATGGTAGACTATTACCATACTCTTTTTTTTTTTATTAAAAACAATATTCATTCATTCAAATTGATAGAAATCACTTTGATCAAGAATATTACAATTCAAAATTGCTAAATCCAAAAAGGATGATTCTATGAACAAACTCATAGCATCCACGTTACTAGCGTAAAACACTAAAATATCTACAAATACGACAAAGCCTACAAAAATAACAAAATTTAGGTGTCCAGAGTACCCATGTCTTTAAAGTTGTAATGTTTCTAACGACAAAATCATTGATTGAATTTGAACTTGATCGAAGTTGATATGTCAATTTGAACCAAAGAACACCACAACAAGATGAGAAAATGAAACGTCACACAAAGACGATGAGAAAACACAAAGACGAAAAAACCAAAAACTAAATTTGTTTGGAAATCACTTATTTAAATAAAATGAAATAAGAAATGATTAAGATGGGTGGTTTCAGATGAAAAATATGCCATAAATCACTTTTCTTTTGTAAGAAAAAAATGAGGAACCGATCAAAAGGCAGGAGAAGAGATTAGGAGGAGGAGGCGGCTAGGTTAAATCCCTAGCCACCTCTTTTGACGAGATGACTTTTACCATTCTCTTGAATAACATGTCAAACTTTGTATTTCATCATTCCCAATTCTTTCACACAAAAAATCTGTCATAACTAGTTAGTTTCACATATTCACATGTGCGGACTATAAGTTCGAAAACATTTTGCTTTATAAAACGAGTTTAATTCCACTTCACTAGCTTCTTTCTATTTTCATAGAATTTAGTTCATGATCCTCATTATCATTTATTACATATAACGACATATCATATATAAAACTGTTGTCAACATTGACTTTCTTTTGGTTTCATCATATTCAATTCATGATATAATTTATTTAGTTCTCTTTATGTTCACAAGTTTTAGCTAGAACTAAAAATCAATTATGTCTAATGCTATGTTGGAATTTTCATATCCTCACTTGAGCCATCTTTCTTTTTAGTTCATTTTTTTATTTGAGGATTTTTATCTTTGGAACCGAAATATATATCATGTTTCATGCATAGGTACTCATTTTCAATGACACATTATCCAATAGGGACTTCAATTTTGATTGAAATATTAGCATTTAATAATTGGTTTTTCAAACTTTGCAAATGAGACATCTTTTGAAATTCTGGTTCACACTCGATTGTATGAAGGTCAATATGAGATAATATATTTCAATTATCATTTTAAGCTACTTATTCTCTCCCCCTAATACTTGAAATACTAATTCATCAAATGATAATCAACAAACTAATTTGAATACAAGTCTCCATTTTTTTGCTCAATATACTCTATCACAAATTGAGATTTCATATCCAAAATGTATACCCAATATTAATTTACGTCCCATCTTAGTGTATTATTTTGAAGCATTTAAAATATACACAACATATCCAAAAAAATATCTTAAATGGAGAGTATTAGATTATTAACTCAAAATTGATAATAAATTAAGGAGATGACTTACATGTAGTAACTCCTTAGCTTGATGCGAATAAATATCTCAACATACATTGTATGTTCCCATGTAAAAATTATAAGGTACAATCTAATAAATATTGATCTTAAAATCAACATTAGATGTCTAATGAATGCTTCTTCAATTTCATTTTTGTGTATGAACATATGCTATATGATGTTTAATATCAATTCCAATACAATACTTATGAGAAAATGACCTCGTAGTCAAATTAGTTGAAACAACGATCTTCCAAACTTCTGGTTGTGAGTTGACAACCAACATACTCTGGTGAGTTGATCTACATATAGCTCCTCATATACATTTTAAAAATGGGAGAGACTCATTTCGTCAAATTGTCAACTTTCTTTGGGAACTAGTAATACACACAAAATATTTAATTGAAGAATCTTATGGGTTTTCAAAATATATTCACATATATTTGTAATTACTTTTCGCATCATAATAGATCTGGGATATTCCAACCGGTCTTACCAACAAAAATTTAATAAGATACGAAACTAATGTATATCACTATTAGACAATATTTTCATTTGAATCAAAATAGTATTTTCATTGGCTTTCATTAGAAGAAAAAAAAAGGGACCATTGCTTCTTCTTCATCCATCAAAAGCATGGTTTTAGGCCTTTTTTTTGTTTGGAATCACCTCTTCGAGTTATTTTGTTCTCTCATTTTATTTAAGTATGTGATTTTTCACACTGAAGTAATGTTCTTTTGTGTTTTATCTACGACTTCATCATCTGAGTGCGACATTGTGTTGTTCTTTGTCTTGGTGTAGTGTTGTTTGTTTTTTAATTTTGTTGTCGTGTTCTCAAAGACAAAGGTAACTTCCACTATTATTATCATCATCTTCACTCGTCCAAAGACTATCAAACTTATGAGGCGACCTAGTCCCTTGATCCGCTATCCCACATGAGTCAAATACGAGTAATAAAAACGTAGCATAAGGCAACAACTCACAAAAATAATTGTTAGGATGGATAGTGTAAGACCCATAATTTTAAAGTACACTTTATGCATTTTTATGTATTTTGGGATTTTGGCTCGGAGGCTTTTTTTAGCCAAAGTAATAACATTTTGGAGTTTATATGATCAAAAAGTTCCCTTGATGCCGATTAGAATTACTCGTCGATAAATAAATTAAATTAACTACGGTGAATCTTTTACGAAGAGTTTAATGCGTTACGGGTAAAATGGGAATTTAACAAATATCTAGATATTTTGAGATATTTGTTAAAAATAATTAATATATATATATATATATAAATATCTATATATATATGTTTGTTTGGAGAGAATAGAAAGAAAGGAAATTAGAAGGAAGGAAAAGGAAAAGAAAAGGTTATATAAAGGAAAGAAGGAAAAAGGAAGAAAGGAAAAATAAAGGAAGAAAGAGAAAGGAAGGAAAATCAGATTTTCCATCTTCCCAAAGGAAAGAAAAAGAAAGGAAGGAAAATCTGATTTTTCCATCTTCTTCCTCTGTCACTCACGCGCACCAATTTCCTTCTTCTCCTCCATTTTCGTCCTTCTTTGCTTTCTTTCTTCAAGTTTAGAAACCCAAAGCTTGGTGAGTGTTAGGATAAGGATTTCTTAACTCCACTCTTCCTCTTTGATTCGAAAACGAAGAAAAACGGTATTAGGGATTCAAACACAAACCTCTCCGTTTCATCTAGATCTAAGCTTCGTTTCGCGAAGAGTTAGAAGGGAAAGTTGCTCACTACCACGCTACGGTGCTAGGGGACCAACTTGGAGGCGACGTTGCGAGCAGAAAATTTACCGGATTTACTCACGGTGCCAGAAATGCACGTTTGAGCTAACGTTAAGGTAAGGGCTCCTTCCAAACATTTAGTTTGCATTTAGGGACTTATCTGTGATTGTGTGGAAAGGATCTTGTTAGGGTTTGAGTATTGATTTGGGGGAAAACGAATCTAATGCGTTACGGGTAAAACCTTAGAGTTAGGTTTTGTTTATATTGATGAATGTTTCGTGGTAAATGAATTTGAAGTCATTGTGTATGATTATGAGTAAATGAAGTCTGATGTATTTGGGTGTTATGTTGTGTTGATTTGTGTTCGTCGTATTTGGCGTGTTCATACTTGATGTTTGTTGATTGATGTGTTTTGGTGTGAATTATGGATTGAATGTGAGAGTATATTTGAGTTTGTTTCTGTGGAATTTGAAAACCATTAGAGTTAAACGAGTATTAAAAATGGGGAATCTTTTAATACCTCGGTTTACTTAATGTGCGTTTGAGGAAAATGTTTAAGTTAACTAGGCGTTGAGAATGGGGAATCTCTTAATGTCTCGGTTACTTAACTATCGTTTTTGAAAATCGTTTCAGTAAATGAGAATCAAGAATGGGGAATCTCTTAATGTCTCGGTTACTTAACTATCGTTTTTGAAAATCGTTTCAGTAAATGAGAATTAAGAATGGGGAATCTCTTAATGTCTCGGTTACTTAACTATCGTTTTTGAAAATCGTTTCAGTAAATGAGAATTAAGAATGAGGAATCTCTTAATGTCTCGGTTACTTAATGTTTGTTTTTGAAAATCGTTTCAGTAAATGAGAATTAAGAATGAGGAATCTCTTAATGTCTCGGTTACTTAATGTTTGTTTTTGAAAATCGTTTCAGTAAATGAGTATTAAGAATGGGGAATCTCTTAATATGTCTGTTTGCTTAACGTTTTGTTTTGAAAATCATTAAGATAAATCAGTATTAAGAATGGGGAATCTCTTAATGTCTCAGTTACTTAACTATCGTTTTTGAAAATCGTTTCAGTAAATGAGTATTAAGAATGGGGAATCTCTTAATATGTCTGTTTGCTTAACATTTTGTTTTGAAAATCATTAAGATAAATCAGTATTAAGAATGGGGAATCTCTTAATATGTCTGTTTGCTTAACATTTTGTTTTGAAAATCATTAAGATAAATCAGTATTAAGAATGGGGAATCTCTTAATATGTCTGTTTGCTTAACATTTTGTTTTGAAAATCATTAAGATAAATCAGTATTAAGAATGGGGAATCTCTTAATATGTCTGTTTGCTTAACATTTTGTTTTGAAAATCATTAAGATAAATCAGTATTAAGAATGGGGAATCTCTTAATATGTCTGTTTGCTTAACATTTTGTTTTGAAAATCATTAAGATAAATCAGTATTAAGAATGGGGAATCTCTTAATATGTCTGTTTGCTTAACATTTTGTTTTGAAAATCATTAAGATAAATCAGTATTAAGAATGGGGAATCTCTTAATATGTCTGTTTGCTTAACATTTTGTTTTGAAAATCATTAAGATAAATCAGTATTAAGAATGGGGAATCTCTTAATATGTCTGTTTGCTTAACATTTTGTTTTGAAAATCATTAAGATAAATCAGTATTAAGAATGGGGAATCTCTTAATATGTCTGTTTGCTTAACATTTTGTTTTGAAAATCATTAAGATAAATCAGTATTAAGAATGGGGAATCTCTTAATATGTCTGTTTGCTTAACATTTTGTTTTGAAAATCATTAAGATAAATCAGTATTAAGAATGGGGAATCTCTTAATATGTCTGTTTGCTTAACATTTTGTTTTGAAAATCATTAAGATAAATCAGTATTAAGAATGGGGAATCTCTTAATATGTCTGTTTGCTTAACATTTTGTTTTGAAAATCATTAAGATAAATCAGTATTAAGAATGGGGAATCTCTTAATATGTCTGTTTGCTTAACATTTTGTTTTGAAAATCATTAAGATAAATCAGTATTAAGAATGGGGAATCTCTTAATATGTCTGTTTGCTTAACATTTTGTTTTGAAAATCATTAAGATAAATCAGTATTAAGAATGGGGAATCTCTTAATATGTCTGTTTGCTTAACATTTTGTTTTGAAAATCATTAAGATAAATCAGTATTAAGAATGGGGAATCTCTTAATATGTCTGTTTGCTTAACATTTTGTTTTGAAAATCATTAAGATAAATCAGTATTAAGAATGGGGAATCTCTTAATATGTCTGTTTGCTTAACATTTTGTTTTGAAAATCATTAAGATAAATCAGTATTAAGAATGGGGAATCTCTTAATATGTCTGTTTGCTTAACATTTTGTTTTGAAAATCATTAAGATAAATCAGTATTAAGAATGGGGAATCTCTTAATATGTCTGTTTGCTTAACATTTTGTTTTGAAAATCATTAAGATAAATCAGTATTAAGAATGGGGAATCTCTTAATATGTCTGTTTGCTTAACATTTTGTTTTGAAAATCATTAAGATAAATCAGTATTAAGAATGGGGAATCTCTTAATATGTCTGTTTGCTTAACATTTTGTTTTGAAAATCATTAAGATAAATCAGTATTAAGAATGGGGAATCTCTTAATATGTCTGTTTGCTTAACATTTTGTTTTGAAAATCATTAAGATAAATCAGTATTAAGAATGGGGAATCTCTTAATATGTCTGTTTGCTTAACATTTTGTTTTGAAAATCATTAAGATAAATCAGTATTAAGAATGGGGAATCTCTTAATATGTCTGTTTGCTTAACATTTTGTTTTGAAAATCATTAAGATAAATCAGTATTAAGAATGGGGAATCTCTTAATATGTCTGTTTGCTTAACATTTTGTTTTGAAAATCATTAAGATAAATCAGTATTAAGAATGGGGAATCTCTTAATATGTCTGTTTGCTTAACATTTTGTTTTGAAAATCATTAAGATAAATCAGTATTAAGAATGGGGAATCTCTTAATATGTCTGTTTGCTTAACATTTTGTTTTGAAAATCATTAAGATAAATCAGTATTAAGAATGGGGAATCTCTTAATATGTCTGTTTGCTTAACATTTTGTTTTGAAAATCATTAAGATAAATCAGTATTAAGAATGGGGAATCTCTTAATATGTCTGTTTGCTTAACATTTTGTTTTGAAAATCATTAAGATAAATCAGTATTAAGAATGGGGAATCTCTTAATATGTCTGTTTGCTTAACATTTTGTTTTGAAAATCATTAAGATAAATCAGTATTAAGAATGGGGAATCTCTTAATATGTCTGTTTGCTTAACATTTTGTTTTGAAAATCATTAAGATAAATCAGTATTAAGAATGGGGAATCTCTTAATATGTCTGTTTGCTTAACATTTTGTTTTGAAAATCATTAAGATAAATCAGTATTAAGAATGGGGAATCTCTTAATATGTCTGTTTGCTTAACATTTTGTTTTGAAAATCATTAAGATAAATCAGTATTAAGAATGGGGAATCTCTTAATATGTCTGTTTGCTTAACATTTTGTTTTGAAAATCATTAAGATAAATCAGTATTAAGAATGGGGAATCTCTTAATATGTCTGTTTGCTTAACATTTTGTTTTGAAAATCATTAAGATAAATCAGTATTAAGAATGGGGAATCTCTTAATATGTCTGTTTGCTTAACATTTTGTTTTGAAAATCATTAAGATAAATCAGTATTAAGAATGGGGAATCTCTTAATATGTCTGTTTGCTTAACATTTTGTTTTGAAAATCATTAAGATAAATCAGTATTAAGAATGGGGAATCTCTTAATATGTCTGTTTGCTTAACATTTTGTTTTGAAAATCATTAAGATAAATCAGTATTAAGAATGGGGAATCTCTTAATATGTCTGTTTGCTTAACATTTTGTTTTGAAAATCATTAAGATAAATCAGTATTAAGAATGGGGAATCTCTTAATATGTCTGTTTGCTTAACATTTTGTTTTGAAAATCATTAAGATAAATCAGTATTAAGAATGGGGAATCTCTTAATATGTCTGTTTGCTTAACATTTTGTTTTGAAAATCATTAAGATAAATCAGTATTAAGAATGGGGAATCTCTTAATATGTCTGTTTGCTTAACATTTTGTTTTGAAAATCATTAAGATAAATCAGTATTAAGAATGGGGAATCTCTTAATATGTCTGTTTGCTTAACATTTTGTTTTGAAAATCATTAAGATAAATCAGTATTAAGAATGGGGAATCTCTTAATATGTCTGTTTGCTTAACATTTTGTTTTGAAAATCATTAAGATAAATCAGTATTAAGAATGGGGAATCTCTTAATATGTCTGTTTGCTTAACATTTTGTTTTGAAAATCATTAAGATAAATCAGTATTAAGAATGGGGAATCTCTTAATATGTCTGTTTGCTTAACATTTTGTTTTGAAAATCATTAAGATAAATCAGTATTAAGAATGGGGAATCTCTTAATATGTCTGTTTGCTTAACATTTTGTTTTGAAAATCATTAAGATAAATCAGTATTAAGAATGGGGAATCTCTTAATATGTCTGTTTGCTTAACATTTTGTTTTGAAAATCATTAAGATAAATCAGTATTAAGAATGGGGAATCTCTTAATATGTCTGTTTGCTTAACATTTTGTTTTGAAAATCATTAAGATAAATCAGTATTAAGAATGGGGAATCTCTTAATATGTCTGTTTGCTTAACATTTTGTTTTGAAAATCATTAAGATAAATCAGTATTAAGAATGGGGAATCTCTTAATATGTCTGTTTGCTTAACATTTTGTTTTGAAAATCATTAAGATAAATCAGTATTAAGAATGGGGAATCTCTTAATATGTCTGTTTGCTTAACATTTTGTTTTGAAAATCATTAAGATAAATCAGTATTAAGAATGGGGAATCTCTTAATATGTCTGTTTGCTTAACATTTTGTTTTGAAAATCATTAAGATAAATCAGTATTAAGAATGGGGAATCTCTTAATATGTCTGTTTGCTTAACATTTTGTTTTGAAAATCATTAAGATAAATCAGTATTAAGAATGGGGAATCTCTTAATATGTCTGTTTGCTTAACATTTTGTTTTGAAAATCATTAAGATAAATCAGTATTAAGAATGGGGAATCTCTTAATATGTCTGTTTGCTTAACATTTTGTTTTGAAAATCATTAAGATAAATCAGTATTAAGAATGGGGAATCTCTTAATATGTCTGTTTGCTTAACATTTTGTTTTGAAAATCATTAAGATAAATCAGTATTAAGAATGGGGAATCTCTTAATATGTCTGTTTGCTTAACATTTTGTTTTGAAAATCATTAAGATAAATCAGTATTAAGAATGGGGAATCTCTTAATATGTCTGTTTGCTTAACATTTTGTTTTGAAAATCATTAAGATAAATCAGTATTAAGAATGGGGAATCTCTTAATATGTCTGTTTGCTTAACATTTTGTTTTGAAAATCATTAAGATAAATCAGTATTAAGAATGGGGAATCTCTTAATATGTCTGTTTGCTTAACATTTTGTTTTGAAAATCATTAAGATAAATCAGTATTAAGAATGGGGAATCTCTTAATATGTCTGTTTGCTTAACATTTTGTTTTGAAAATCATTAAGATAAATCAGTATTAAGAATGGGGAATCTCTTAATATGTCTGTTTGCTTAACATTTTGTTTTGAAAATCATTAAGATAAATCAGTATTAAGAATGGGGAATCTCTTAATATGTCTGTTTGCTTAACATTTTGTTTTGAAAATCATTAAGATAAATCAGTATTAAGAATGGGGAATCTCTTAATATGTCTGTTTGCTTAACATTTTGTTTTGAAAATCATTAAGATAAATCAGTATTAAGAATGGGGAATCTCTTAATATGTCTGTTTGCTTAACATTTTGTTTTGAAAATCATTAAGATAAATCAGTATTAAGAATGGGGAATCTCTTAATATGTCTGTTTGCTTAACATTTTGTTTTGAAAATCATTAAGATAAATCAGTATTAAGAATGGGGAATCTCTTAATATGTCTGTTTGCTTAACATTTTGTTTTGAAAATCATTAAGATAAATCAGTATTAAGAATGGGGAATCTCTTAATATGTCTGTTTGCTTAACATTTTGTTTTGAAAATCATTAAGATAAATCAGTATTAAGAATGGGGAATCTCTTAATATGTCTGTTTGCTTAACATTTTGTTTTGAAAATCATTAAGATAAATCAGTATTAAGAATGGGGAATCTCTTAATATGTCTGTTTGCTTAACATTTTGTTTTGAAAATCATTAAGATAAATCAGTATTAAGAATGGGGAATCTCTTAATATGTCTGTTTGCTTAACATTTTGTTTTGAAAATCATTAAGATAAATCAGTATTAAGAATGGGGAATCTCTTAATATGTCTGTTTGCTTAACATTTTGTTTTG
This sequence comes from Cicer arietinum, assembly GCF_000331145.2. Taxonomy (NCBI): domain Eukaryota; kingdom Viridiplantae; phylum Streptophyta; class Magnoliopsida; order Fabales; family Fabaceae; genus Cicer; species Cicer arietinum. Next base: position 15,589,581 of record NC_021161.2, on the reverse strand, counting down.
AAAATCATTAAGATAAATCAGTATTAAGAATGGGGAATCTCTTAATATGTCTGTTTGCTTAACATTTTGTTTTGAAAATCATTAAGATAAATCAGTATTAAGAATGGGGAATCTCTTAATATGTCTGTTTGCTTAACATTTTGTTTTGAAAATCATTAAGATAAATCAGTATTAAGAATGGGGAATCTCTTAATATGTCTGTTTGCTTAACATTTTGTTTTGAAAATCATTAAGATAAATCAGTATTAAGAATGGGGAATCTCTTAATATGTCTGTTTGCTTAACATTTTGTTTTGAAAATCATTAAGATAAATCAGTATTAAGAATGGGGAATCTCTTAATATGTCTGTTTGCTTAACATTTTGTTTTGAAAATCATTAAGATAAATCAGTATTAAGAATGGGGAATCTCTTAATATGTCTGTTTGCTTAACATTTTGTTTTGAAAATCATTAAGATAAATCAGTATTCAAACACAAACCCCTCTGTTTCTTCTAGATCCAAACCTCATTTCTCGAAGAGATAGAAGGGAAAGTTGCTCACCACCACGCTACGGTGCTAGTGAACTAATTTGGAAGCGGCGTTGCGAGCGGAGATTTTACCGGAATTACTCGCGGTACCGGAAACGCGCGTTAAAGCTAACGTTGAGGTAAGGGCTCCTTCCAAACTTCTAGTTTGCATTAGGGACTTATCTGTGGTTGTGTGGGAAGGAATTTGTTAGGGTTTAATGTATCGATTTGGGGAAAAACGAAACTAATGCGTTATGGGTAAAACCTTAGAGTTAGGTTTTGTTTATATTGATGAATGGTTCGTGGTAAATGGATTTGAAGTCATTGTGTAAGATTTTGGGTAAATGAAACTTGTGTGTTTTGAGTAGTGGATTGTGTCGATTTGTGTTCGTTGTTTTTGACATGCTCTTAATTGATATTGATGAAATTTGATATGTGTATGGTTGGATTTGTGAATAAATGAATTGATATGTTTTGATGTGAGAATTTGTTGAGTTTGTGTTGTGTGAAATTTGAAAACCATTAAGTTAAATGAGTATTAAGAATGGGGAATCTCTTAATGTCTCGGTTACTTATTATTTTGTTTGGAAAATTGTTTAAGTTAACTGGGCGTTAAGAACGGGGAATTTCTTAATGTCTCGGTTACTTAATATTTTGTTTTGAAAACCGTTTAAGTTAACTGGACGTTAAGGAGGGGGAATCTCTTAATGTCTCGGTTACTTAATATTTGTTTTTGAAAATCGTTTAAGTTAACTGGGCGTTAAGAATGGGGAATCTCTTAATGTCTCGGTTACTTAATATTTTGTTTTGAAAATCGTTTAAGTTAACTGGGCGTTGAGAATGGGGAATCTCTTAATGTCTCGGTTACTTAATATTTGTTTTTTTGAAAATCGTTTAAGTTAACTGGGCGTTAAGAATGGGGAATCTCTTAATGTCTCGGTTACTTAATATTTTGTTTTGAAAATTGTTAAGTTAACTGGGCGTTAAGAATGGGGAATCTCTTAATGTCTCGGTTACTTAATATTTGTTTTTTTGAAAATCGTTTAAGTTAACTGGGCGTTAAGAATGGGGAATCTCTTAATGTCTCGGCTACTTAATATTTGTTTTTTGAAAATCGTTTCAGTAAATGAGTATTAAGAATGGGGAATCTCTTAATGTCTCGGCTACTTAATATTTGTTTTTTGAAAATCGTTTCAGTAAATGAGTATTAAGAATGGGGAATCTCTTAATGTCTCGGCTACTTAATATTTGTTTTTTGAAAATCGTTTCAGTAAATGAGTATTAAGAATGGGGAATCTCTTAATGACTTATTTACTGAATGTTTTGTTTTTGAGAATCGTTAAGTTAAATGAGAATTAAGAATGGGGAATCTCTTAATGACTTATTTACTGAATGTTTTGTTTTTGAGAATCGTTAAGTTAAATGAGAATTAAGAATGGGGAATCTCTTAATGTCTCGTTTACTTATGTGTGTTTTGGTAAATCGTGCAGACCCGTGATAGGTGGCACCTTGGTAAACGGTACGGGTCCGTGATAGACAGTACGTTTACGATTTACGTTTGGTAAGTTGTGCAGACCCGGGATAGGTGGCACCTCGGTAAACAGTACTGACCCGTGATAGGTGGTACGTTTACGACTTACGTTCCTGAGGGAATTGTGTTTGTCCGTGAGAGACTGCACAGGTGTTTGTCCGTGAGAGACTACACCCTGTTAAATTGTGAATTGTTGGTTCATTTGGTATGTGTAGTAATTGTGTTATAAGTGTTATGTTTTGGAATTTGGTGATAACATGTTGGATTGCAATACCATTTTGAAACCCATGATGTTGTATTGATTGTGTTATAAATGTTAAGTGTTATGTTTTGGAATTTGGTGATAACATGTTGGATTGCAATACCATTTTGAAACCCATGATGTTGTATTAATTGTGTTATAAATGTTAAGTGTTATGTTTTGGAATTTGGTGATAACATGTTTGCTTGCAATACTATTTCGAAACTAATGATGTTGTAGCGATTGCGTTATCAGTGCTAAGTGTTAGGATTTGAGATTATGTATGAATGTGATTGAGTTAGTTATGAATTTTTGAAAGAATACACAGGGAAATCGATTTCCCAATCGATTGGATGGGTAAACAGGGGCTTGGCCAAATTGACAAAATCGATTAGCCAATCGATTTCGTAATCAGTTTTCAAAAATCCTTTACGAAATCGATTGCCCAATCGATTGGGCCTTAAGTCAGGGACTCAGCCATATTCGACCAAATCGATTTGGAAATCGATTGGCTTAAAACCAGGGGGCTCTGTGCTCACTCAATCGATTTCCCAATCGATTGATTTCAGCCCAGGATTCTGTTTTCATTAAAATCCTTCACCCCAATCGATTTCCCAATCGATTGGCTCAGTGAAAATCCTCAGTTTGAGTTAGATGTTTGATTACTCATTAACTTATCCATGTCTTGATTTGTTATGTTTTCATTAGGGGATTGAGAACTTCATTTTGCTTTCATTTTTAATTGGCAAAGTATTGTATGAACTTTTCGCATATTGAAAATCCTGATAAGGTGCATGCTTAGTTGAAAAGTTATTTTTAGCATTTAAAACTTAAATGTTATGTGTTAACTGTTATTTTCGGTTGGTGACCTTTACAATTATTGTGGAAATCTAGGCTTTGCCCTCAGATGAGAGTCAGGACGATCCTACCGGTTCGTACCCTACAGACGGAAATGGAGATGGGAACGCTTGACTGCAGCTACGTTAGGAGGATCTCACGGGGCGCGTGGAGATCACTCATGGTGTTTAGTTGTTTTGTAAAATGATCAGACTAGGTTGTCACAGAGGGAACGGATGTCTTTCTTTTGGGGTTGCGTTTATTTTTAAACTGGAAGACTGTACTACTTTTGTTATGTATATATTTTGAATTCATGGATTAAGAATTTTTCCGCTGCTCGTAAATTCTGTTGACTTATTTGTCGTTGTATTACGACTTAAATATTTATCCAAACGTGTGTTACCTTATTTATTTTCCTGTTTTATTTTAATTCCTTTTGAAAAAAAAAAATACACTCACGCTTTGAAAAACGGGGTGTTACAGATAGTAGTACTCTAAAATTGGTTAATATTATTATTAGAGAGTCCTTGAAAATGGCGCAAATTTGAGCCATTGTCGCACACAGGTCAAATACGAGTAACAAAAACGTAGCAGAGGGCAACAACTCGAGTCGTATCGCAAAGACTTCTAACAATATTAAGTGAATTTAGACAATATTGAGCGAATTTAGGATCAATAAAAATAAGCAGGGGGTTTTGAATTCAGGTTCGGACAAATTGAGAAACGAATTACAATCACATATCAGAACGATTAATCCACTGGTTCGGGAATTTCAAACCTATCACATATTGCAGCAACTTCTAAATTGATCAAGCAAGCGTAAATCAACCCTATGTGAATTTTGTTTCTTTAATTAGATTAAGCATCACAATATAATTGATAGATTATAGTTAACAATCAAGTGTCAAAAAACTACAATTTATTTAATTTAGAAACCGAATTCTGTCAAACTAGATTTATCAATCCTATTGAGATTCGAATTAAGCAATCATAATAACAATATAATCGAATAAAAAGAAATAGAATCATCAACATGAAATTAACATTATAAAATAAACCTTAAGGTCTTGATGAAATTCTGAAACAATGGATTAATCTGAGAAATTAGCTTTCCATCGAAAATGTTCTATTATAGACCTTCTTCAAATCAAAGCAAGAAAATGTAGTTACAATTTTCAAACTACCCAATGATATTCAAGAAATGCAATAAAAAGAATGGTGGATTTGATAAGAAACTCACATGCAACCAGCTTGGATCTTACGGTAGAATTTCACCATTTGTAGGAAAAATTATGCTCTTGTCGCAGAAAAGATGATTGTGAGAAGAAGAAAGGGATATATCAATTTTTCCTTTGATTTATTGACAGAAATCAAGAGCACAATTTTCAACCAACGGTTGAAAATCTCCACAAAAAATGTGACCTAGAGGTCATGAGTTGCATAAGGCATTCAAAATTCTCCATAGGAGATCCTCGTGGAAGAAAAGAGGAGCTTAAACGTCTTCTCAAATTAGTCGATAGTGATCCATCCCATTATTCTCGAATTAGACAATGACCTAAAAATCATAAATCACCCATCTGGCGACACTAAGAATTTTCATCTAAAAACCACAAGGAATGTCCCACAAAAGGACTCCTAATAAAGTGAAAAGGAACATATTATTCTAACCTAAAACCTCTCGCTCTAAAACACAAATTGACTTGATTGTCGGAGTATGCGCATGTACACCACTGCAAAGCCATCATCTTCCATTTTTTGGCTAATAATCCAAGTCAACAATGGATTAAATTTCAATATGTTTCGTAAATTGAAGCTAGGATAGTAAGAGGTTGCAATTATATTTAATATGTTGGGGTGCATATTCGAATGTGTGGTACTCCTTTTTTTCACACTTATTATATGTGAGTTTCGCCATTAAATTCTTTAAATAAATAAAAAAAGGACATTTCAATATTAAATACAAATACAACACACTACGCCAAAAATGATATTTTATAGCGCGTCTTTTAAAGCGCTTAATAAATACAAGCGCTGTTGTAGAATTTTTAAAAAATGACGGAGGATACAACAACGTTTTTTTGACAAACGCTGTTGTAGGGCCATATAGGGTCACATAGCGCTTGCATATAATGCTTACAACGCTTTTACAGCACTTTTTGTAAAAGCGCTGTAAATTGAAGCGCTCTCCCATAGCTTTTACAACGCTTTTTGAGCGCTTTAAACACAAGCGCTGTAAAATGTAGCGCTCCCACCTTATGTTACATGGCCTTTAAAGCGCTTTTTGTGAAAACGCTGTAAAGGCCTTGCGCTTTCACATAATTAAAGGACCTATTAGAGCGCTTATTACACAAGCGCTATAAAATCATTCACTTTAAATAAAAATCATTTACTTTAAATAAATAAAAAAAAATTTACGACTCCTCATCTCCTCTACTATGGGAACCCTCCTCTCCTCTACATACTGTGCGGCCATCTACTACTCCTCCTTTATAAAAAATTGGATACATTGTCTCAGGTACTGTATTTATTAATTTGTTGTTGTCACTAAAACTAATAAATTGTTACATAATAAATCATATAAAATATATTCTTTTTTGAAATTTGTTGATCTGTTCTGTTTTGAAATCAGATTTAGACCTTGGTTTCCATTTTCCAATGTTAGATATGTGTACTATATATTAGTATAATGTTATCAGTAGCTTATTATTTGTGTAACTGCATTTATATAGGCCATATAATATGCAAAAAGCGCTGTAATAGGTGCATAATAATACATCTATTGAATGCACCATTTACAACGTTTTTTTTTTCAAAAAACATTGTAAAACGAGTATAACAAGCGCGCAATATATCCTCCTATTTTATAGTGCTTTTTTATTTTAAAAAACGTTGTTGTATCTTTTTACCGCGCTAAATAGTACATCGCTTATTTTATTGAAAAAACGCTGTAAATGGTTTAAAAAAAGCGCTGTAAAATAGATTTTTTCGCGTAGTAATAGTTTCATGAAATGTTTTTCACTCAGATATAATGGTTTCATATTATTACATTTATTGAATATCATTTTATTGTAACATAATAGTAGATGAATAGTTAAAATTGCGTATGAAAAGCTGATGTGCATAAAGGGATACTCTTGCTCCATATTACATCTTACTTCGCATAGAGTATTTCATTACACCTGGAATATAGACATTCATCAAGTAGTTCTTCCAATTAATATTTCTAGGATCAAAGTCAAATCCCTCATCAATAGCTCTCTTTGCTACCATCCGTAAATTTTCTACATTCTGATCGTCAAAGCTGTGTTCAAAAAATTGTACCAAATTTATACATATTAGTGTGATACAATATCCATTAAATTTATTATTTTTTTATTAATATGAATACCAAAACTAAAAGGATCAAATATTAGGGAGGGATGGAGTATATGGTACGTACATGCCCTCAAAGATAGTGTAAGGTCTAAAGAGTTCTATCGCTGACTCCATCTTTGATCCCTAAAAAAGTGTAGCCAATAAAAAGTAAACAATCATAACATAAAGGGGCAATTTACATAATTTATGCAATAAACAACAATACAAAATTAAAACGAGTTTTATTAACAAATACCTTGTTTGGGTCAAACTCATCCATACTTGTAGAGAATAATGCCATCTTTTTTGCAATAAGTACCGGTTTTCCATTTTTATTTATCCATGGATTTTTTTTAAAATAGCAATACGTGTTATCTAGAAAATCAGAAAAGTTGATTGGATTTCTCAATGAAGAACTAATATTGTAGATCAAATTCGTGCAAAGATTCTTAGAACGAGCCACCATTGCTACTATCATGGAATTTACCACCATGTCCACGGGTATCTACAAGAATTAATTTGAGTTCCTTAGTTTTAAATTTAAATCCATAACATTTATAAATTATAGAAACTAAATAATAAAAAAAGTGAAATATAGAATAATTGAAGAGATGAAACTCACAATATCTGATACAGTCTCCGGAACACCAACAAAGCTTCTTATTATTCCCTTACCGTACCCATCAATAAGGAAGTTAAGAGCTCTACGATAACAAAATTTTATAAGAATTCTTGAATGGTAATTTCATATAAAACTTACTGCTTCATCCTTTCAAAACAATTAAATAAATATCACTTTATTCCCAATTTTAACTTAACTATAAAAATTTACGTGTGCCTTTTCATATTGTAAACTAACATATTATTAGAAAGTTACTTGAATTTTGTCAAAAGAACCAGCTTTTAATTTTGATGCATCTTTTTATTTTATATAAATTAATAATTATTTGATGCATCGTTACTGTATGACTTTTTATAGTGTCAAAAAAGCACAAATTATCTTTTAGGGTTAAATATATTTTTAGTTTCTATAAAATTTTATCTTTTTAACTTTAGTCCTTATAAAATAAAAATATAACTTTTAATCCATATTAAATTATATAGTAAGTAGTTTTAGTCATTGCTAAATTGAAATATGTTTAGTTGTCTTTCAACGTTAAAACCTATGAATGATTTTTTGCAAACATATTTAGAATATTACAAAATGTTTCTTCACAAAAATTTAAAAAAATTTAAATTAGGATAAATTAAGTATATTTTTAAAAAATATATAATCTCAAGTTAAAAGTAACAAATATGGACCTATAAAATCAAATTTTGTGCTCTTTTTTGTGGAGGGACTTTTTCTAATAATGTAAACATGTTCGTAAAAAATGTTGATATTCCAGCAGTGATTAAAATATTATGCATTATAATTTTATAGAGACTAAAAATTAAATTTTTATTTTATAGAGACTAAAATTGAAATGTTAAAATTTTATAATTAAGAAGTAAAAATATATTTAATCCTATATTTTATACGACTTCAAAGTTTATAAAATAACAAAAATTTAATAATCTAACAATAATGTTTGATTGGCATCATACAAAGTTTATACTCATAAAACATATGAATTACTCCTTTCTTCCCAAAACAATTGAGTTATTTGATTATTTCACACATATTAAAAAAAATATATAAATTAAAGACAAATAATACTACTTTTAACAAATTATCTTTATTAGGTATTGGTGCATTATCAATGTAATACATGTATAGTAAAAGTTATTACATTGAAAATTATGTAAGTAGTTTTAGTTAAAAGGTATAATTAATAATAAGTGCATTGAAAATTAGAAGGGTTAATTATTATGGGATAAATTATTTTTGTAAATAGGTCAATTATTTTGGAACGGGAGAATATAATTTATGGGATATGTAATATTCTATTCTGCCACTAAGCGTATTAAAATGAATTTTGTTTTGCATCACTGAAATGCATTGTGTTTGGTTAAATTGGTGGTATATTTTGCATCATAAAGTTGGTGTTCTGCTTCTCTCTTTCCACTGCTTTTGTTTTTCCTTTTCTTTTGTTTTGCATATATATTTTGTATTGCTTATGTTTTTCCTTTGTGTGTGAAAAGTGTTTGGATTTTTGGCCAACCTTCGGGCACAATATTGGTTATACTAAAATCTATCTTTTTAATCATAGATATAACATTGACGTACGGGTCAATATTAACTCCATATATGTGTTTACTAATTTGAAATTATTAAGCAATTTAGGGGATTGATGCAAGATTTTATTTTACTTATCTTGGGGCGTCAATATTTATATTAGTAGTGTTTAAATGTACTTATAAAAATTAACTTATGGTATGTCCTTGAGCTAATAAGTTCCCCGTAACAGTTTATTAATATGTGATTAGTTAAGCTTCCTATAGTAGCTCATTGAATAAATATTACAAGTTGATTACCCAAACACGCCCTTGTTTTAGAATAATATAATGCTAGCAATTACTAGGCTTGCTTTCCAATTGCAACTCTATAAGTGACATTTTTGAATAAGGCAATGAATTGTTGAATGCATATGTGAGGATGTGTGTATGTATGTTTGTTTGTTGGTTTGCTTGCTTTCTTCGTGTACAAAGCAGTGTTGACAGGAGGTAGTTCAATAGGCAGAGCATCGCCATGCAGAGTTCCTTATGAAGTTTGAAACATTGACAAATAATGTTGCTTCTATCCGACTGAGTCATCTCATCGTTGTCTTAATCTAAATTATGAGGAGAATGAGTATGACACTGATGAGGGTGATGACTAATGATTTTTAGTGACAATTTAGTTTTTTAGTTACCACTACATCTTTTGTTTAGACTTGTAGTGATATTATCTATATACTGTTATGACCACATCTTTTACTTACACTTGTAATGATTTCTAATGTCATTTTGTGACTACATCTTTTGAGAGTTGTAGTAATGTTATTTTGTATTTCGATAACACTATATTTTGTTTTAACATAATGACATTTTAATATGGTTAAACTTTAATTGTTATATTGTATTTTTAATATAATTGAGAAATTATTTATTGGTATTGACAGTTGTATGAAAACAAAAAATTTATTTGAAATAAATATTTAATTTTCTAACTGCACAGCTATTACCCACAAATATGTTGTGGGTAAATTGATTAATATTTCAAATACTATTTTTGTGGGTAAATTTATGGAAATTTTGTGGAAACATTACCCACGGTAACAACGTGAATATAGTTATTAATATTTTGTCTATTATAAAGTGGAACTGCTCGTGGATAATTTGTGTGTAAATTATCCACATAAATGCAATGAGGATATTATCCACTGAAAGGTCATGGGTAAAGTGTATCTAAGACATTTCCATGGATAAGAAGTTACCTACGGGCGATTTATCTACAAACCTGTGTATGTGAGCAAGTCGTGGATAATTTATAAATTACCCATTATTTTTCCGCATGTAAAGATAAAATATGTTGTGAGTAATCACACTTTTTCTTGTAGTGTCACTTCATCTCTAATATTTGATTCTTTAACCATTTTATTTTTCTCAGAAAACTTTGGTTCTTTTAGAAAAATCAAGATACAATAATAATATTTTTCTTTTTGAACCTTAAAAATCCAAAAACATGTTTTAAATGAATTTTATTTTTATTTAACGAATGAAGGATCAAAATGACTAAACTTGCCTACATTTATTTTGTCTTAATATGTGTTGTAATAGCCTGATTTTCCGCTTACACAGGTTATAATGCATTTAGAATCGATCATTAAGTGTTATGATGAGTTTAAAACGAATTAGCATTAACTTAAGAAGCTAACTTCTTGATTAAGAAAGGTTACATGGGAAAGAAGAAAGAAAATTGTGTTTTGGCCGACATGAGTTAGCTAAGCAAAATCTAGAACTCGTTAAGCATATTTTGCTGACTCAAACTCCATGTTGAAACCAAGTTGGTTTTATATTTAAAGTTTTGATGTTAACAAAAGTATTTTATGAGAACAATATATTCAGCTTCACAGAGTATAAAAGAAGATCATGTTTTTGAAAGAAAAAAATTAAAATAAGATTTGATTCAGACTTATGATTGAAGAAAATCTTTGACCAAGTTGAAATGAAGATATTGTCAAATGTTTTTGAAGAAAATCTAAAGTAAGATTTGATTCAGATTTATGATTGAAGAAAATATTTGACCAAAATGAAAAAGAAGATGGTCAAATATTTTTAAAGAAAATCTAAAATAAGATTTGATTCAGATTTATCATTGAAAAAAATCTTTGACAAAGTTGAAAAGAAGATATGGTCAAGATTTAAAGAAGATTTGGTCAAGATTTATCTACAACAAAATACAAACATAATCAATCTGAAGAATTTACAAACTCAATTTGAAAAGTTTACAAACTCAATTTAAAAAATTTACAAACTCAACCTGAACAAAATATGAACTGAATCAATCTGAACGATTTACAAACTCAATTTGAACAAATACAAACATAATCAATCTAGAAGAACTGCTTAGATTGGATTCATAAATAAAGAATTGGCTAAAGAACATATTATCAAAAAGCATCTTGTACAAAATTATTTTTTAATTAGATCATTTTTGACCAAGCTAGGAATAAAGATACAATTTAGAATTAAATAAAGACTAAGTTGAATCCCTAATTTTATCTATAAATAGATACTCAAGGATGAAGAAAAACATAATCGAAAAATCAGAAAAGAGTATAAGAACTCAAGTTCAAAATTCCAAATTCAACTTAGAGGTCAAAGAGAGAAATACTTGTTCGAATGAGAAATATTTTTTAAGTACTGTTTTAGAGTGTGATAGACATTGTTATAATCAGTTTGTTAGAAGAAACTACTCAAGTTCCAAGCCTTTGTATTCAAACCCGATAATGGTGTTAGTGTGCTTTCAACAATTTGGAGTTGTGAGATTGTGTGGAGAAGACTTGACTAGTAGAGTCAAAGTGTGTGTTCCTAAAACTTTTGGGGTTGTCAGGCTGTTTGAGAAGACCGGCTTGGAGGATCAGGTACTTTGTAATTCAAGTTGTTGAGTTTATTAATTAAATTCTTCTAAGTGAATGGACTAGATTTAGCCAAGTTAGTGGTGAACCAGGATAACTTACTTGTGTCAATTTACTCTTGCACTTTTTAGTTTTGTTATTACTTCTACTTCACGTGAATCATCAAGTCTGGATCAATTTAATAAAGTCTAAAAAATTATCAACCTAGTTAAATACAATTCAACTATTTCTTATGTTTGCACTTTCACCCTTGTCAAGCCTGACAAATTCAGTAGACTTGTCAATAAGCTTGGGCATCACGAGACACATGTCAGGCCTGGGCTGACTTGAGACACATGGCATGTTCTAGTTAAGCCAGAAGAAAAGAAGAGAGATTCTAGAATAGAGTGATTCACTTAGCAAAATATGAAATTCTCATCCATTTCCTCAATTCCTCTCTATCTAAACTGTTGGAATCCAGAGTCTCCCTATCTAGAAATTGTGTGAGTGAGTGGTTCTGAGGTTTCGATCCCGATTCAAAAATGTTATCAGTGCAATAAGGTTTTGTTCGATTGTTTGGAGGAGTTAGGTTTTTATACTAAAACATTTAAGGAAGTAATTTCAAAATTATTTCTTTACTTTCTTAAGGTTATTAGGATATTAAGGGTATGCCCAAACTATCAAAAAAATTGATTTAAAACTTTTGATAAATATTGTTATACCGAATTAGGATTTCGTTTCAAATTAAGGTTGTTATGTCGTTACGAGGGGGTTACTAGGGATATTTTTGGAAGGCATGATTATACCCTAAATAAACTTAATATGACATTGCCTAGTGGTTGTAATACCCTAAGGTTATCCTAAAATTTATTTTAAAATATATTCAAACTCATGACGAATTATCGATAATTACAGTATCAACAGGATTATCGTCAAATGTATCGTTCGAGATGAACCTTAGAAGGGAAGTAGTTTTAGGGGTTGTTTACTACAATTTTTCCAAGACTTGTGTCAACAAACAAATCGGGTAAGATTTCGTACATGTTGGGATGATTAACGTATAATTGTTAATATATATATATATATAGGCCCAAACTCTACTAGAGATAAACAACTAAGGAAATATTTCATAAGATTATTGTGAGATTATGTTGGCCTTATATAGTTTAGAGAGTGGTCATAATTGAGAATCATATATTGAATTTGTGTGGTGAAGTCCACTTTTGTATGTATGGGCACACGATATTGATTCGTCAATTTCATCCCAAAGGGGATTATTGTTAGCTAGCTTTTTCAGGGTCTGGACGTATTTGGACATAAAAAATTGGGAGGATGTTGGTGGTAATGGGGTCAAGTGACATCTAATTTCTTGGAGGATGTCTTTGACAACGTTTAAAGGTCGATGCCTACACATACTTAAGACTGCATTATCATAGATAGGCTTGATCTGAGAGAAATATTTCTAGATGGTGTGTTATGTGAATAACTATTTGTGATATATATTTATATATTTCTGTTTTACACCTCATCCCATTTTACACTTGTACCTCAATCTTAGCCCATATTGTCATGTGTATGTGGAATATTTTATTATATTGCATATGTCAAGCTTCATTCCTCCCCCATTTTCCTAGGGCATCAGGTCAGGACCTATAGGCCAAACTTGAGATTGAGCACCACAACGAGACATTCCTATGGTGTTGGAGCTTCGACGCAGATGGGAACATGGTGACATACAATGATTGTGTGACCTGCACTTTCAGAAGCTATGGTCATACTAATGTGAAAATTCGGTAGGCGCGTCCACATAACACAAGCACTACCATTCCATGAGATATGGGATTTTCATCGTGCCTTCCATGGGGATCTTATGTCCGATAACTAGGTCAAAAGACATGTAGGCAGCACTAATTGTGCCTACCTTTAGCAGTTTTCTAACGTGTATTGAGGTCAAGGTCGACTCAGTCTTTTGGGTCCGATGTTTACTCATTTCACCCTATTATCCTTGGGATTTGATCTTATATAGACATGAATGGTGGTGTGGTATGTGTGATATGAATATATAATGTGTACCTAGTACTAAGTCCTCCTTTTTGATAGTTAGTTGTCTGATCTAGTGCTTTGATATGTTTGATGTATGGGTCCTACCTAACCAAGTGGAAGTAAGCCACAAAACATTAATATTCTCTTTTTATTTAATTTTTTTTTTTTGTTATGGAGTTTGTCGGTTTAAGTTAATGATACCAACTTTATTGGGATGATTATCCTATTTTGACACTTCATATTTTCTTAGTTTGTGCTTAAAAAATATTTGTATTCAAATTATTAGTGAATAACTACATGCCAAAGTTGCACAACATATAGGTTAAAAGATCGAAATAGTGTTTAATTGAGTTTTATTTAAATGACAAAACATGATATTCATTACATAATAAAAGTACAACGATATTATAAAAAAAAACAGGAAAGAGATAGATAAGTTTTTTAAATACCTCACATCATCGACCCAACCTGAAAATGGTTCAAAGTGAGTGCTAGTTACGACAGTTAGACGTATAATAATCAAAGGTAGATCTTTCATATTTGCTACAAGCATCTCTCCCATTGCTTTTGTAAATGCATAGGTATTTGGCCATCCATGCAAATTTGCCATAAGTTTATCAACAATTATAGGCAAAAAGTTAGGGGCCCAAAAGGATATTAAACATGTGAAATACTACTTTTTCTTCTTTTAATCTTCGTTTAAAGAGATATAAGTAAAGTTTGACTAAAATTTATTTTAATTAATATTTGAATTTGGATTCACCCGACAATTCGTCTTCAACTGAAGCTCATTAACCACTTAAATTTATATACTTTGTTGAATATAAAATAGGGTTAAATATGTTTTTAATTCTTACAAAATTATGACATTTCAAGTTTAATTTTTAAACAAACTTATTTAATTTTGGTTCATATTTTGATTTGATAGAGACTATTGTGATGGACTTAAAGTATCAAATTTTTACCAAAGCTTTTCAAAATAGGCATTAAAAAGAAAAATAAAATTCAAGGACTAAAAATATAATTATTTTTTTTATAAAGCTTAAATGTAGTGTTTTATTTAGGAAATTCATGTGCGAATGGGACGATCTCATGTACTAGATGTCTAATGTCAAGTTTGATTCCACTAAAAGTTATACCTATTTTTATCTTTATATATATATATATATTGTGTTGGAACATAGAGTATATTAACGTGTGAATTGAAAAAAGTTAGAGTCTCTCCTCATGGGATAGATTATACACAATCTTAGTATATATAAGGAGGAAGTTGAATTATTGGGGTGTGCCCCAATGAGTATGCAGTTTTGTGATGAGGTAGACGTATACCATTTTACCACTACACGAATGTCGTTAACGTCAAAGTTGGAGCACAATAAAGTTGAATGTAGTTTTCAACTTTATTTCTTCTTCCTCTTCAACTTGACGCACTTTCGAATCACTTCTCCTTTTTTTTCCTGTCTTTTCGATTTTATGAGTAGTCATAAAACAAATGATCATTTGGTCTCTTAGTTGTCCTAATATCCTAGTTTATCAGTTTGCGAGTGCTCTTAATGCCATATTAGAATGGATAATTCTCAAAGGGGTCCTACAATGCATGAGGAGTCTGATACAGTTTGACTGAATTGTTTTATCCTCGGAACGTCGACGTTATTGATAGTCTTCTTGCCCAACTTTATACAATACCATGAAATTAAAGAGAATGATCTATTATGTATCTCACCCCAATAATCTCTTCTGTGGCGACAATATTTTTTTTTTTTTTTTATATTCAAAAGAAGGTAGTGTCTATTTTTCTTATAAATTTGAGTTAACAATTGACACAATATTCAATTTTGTCTACTATTGCGGTATAGAATATTCATAATTCACCTTACAATTCCAAACTTTTTCATAACCATGTCGATTGTCTGTTCATCGGCCTTTTGTGCTTCGAGCTCACTTAATTTGTTCTCTATCAACTTCTTTTCTAATTCAATGTCCAATGTTGACGAGCCTTTGAGTGTCTGACCCATAAAGAAGGGTTTCTCACTAATAAGTCCTTTCGTCTGCTCATACACATAAGCTAAAATAGAAATGCAAATAGATAAGAACTCATTAGAAATGATTTTTAGTTTTATGTATTGAAATTTTTAAAAATTAAAACCAATTTTAAATTTAAATTTTTAATTTTAGTTTTTAGTTTTTAATTATCCATTTTAAATTTTAATTCTTATTTTTTACTATCTTGCTACTATGTATTGAATCTCATAAAAAGAGTACTGAGGGAAGTAATGCTCACATAAGACTCCCTTTGGAGCAATTTAAGAAATAAAAAATTAATCACTCTGTCGTAAGAAAAAAACCTTAAAAGAATATGTATTATACAATGCAATTTCTACTATATATTTTCAATAAGTTACAAATACTCTGAAATTACTAATCTTTTTGAAACAAATCAATTAATTATATGTGGAATAAATATACCTCAAAAAATGAACTGTATTCCTTTATTTTATTTCTTTTGGTGCTTCACTAATCAAATATTTAATTTCAAGGTTCTTCATGTTTACTAATTATTACTTCCTTGCCTTAAAAATTTTGTTATTTAGGATCTGTTTGGTAATTAGGACAAGAAATAAATGATCAAATAAACTATCTTATTTTATCTCAATCCAACTTTTGATGAACTAGAAAGATATTGAAAGTTATTATTAAATTCTATCATATTTTTTCTTTCTAGTTAAAATTGTTACATTGGATACAAATCGAGTTAGAAGCTAATAGAGTAACAAAAGATCATAATTTACTCATCAACCCTTATAAATTATAATTTAAAATATTAAAAACTGAAATATTATTAAATTTTAAAAATAGATTTTGATACTAAATTATAAAATATAAAGATAAATAATTAATATTTAAAAAGTATATGATTTTATCACAAAGGTAATTGTGTTATTTTATATAATCTAGAAAATAAAATATATTCAAATAAGAATATTAAAAATATAATTACTATTAAAATTATAAAAAAATTATTTTAATTTAATCTTTTTAACAAATGAAATATACTTCTCTTAAAAGGGTAATTTTTTTCATTTAATATACTATGTTACTCGTGTTTTTATTTTTGAAATTGTTTATTTGACTAGTCGTGTCATGGTTTTTTTATTTTATCAAATTATTTCATTAATTATATAATTTAATTATTGAGAGTTAAAGCTAGTGTTACTAAAGTTTATTATTATTATTGTTATGTAAATATTAATAAATTATAATTTTATTTCATTATTTATATTATTTATATAATTTTAATGAAATTTTTGTTATTATTCTTTTTTTAATTATATAATTTCTTAAATTAATTTATTAATAATTATATATGTTTTGAATTGTTTCTCTTTAACTAATTTTCTATGGATGAAATTATTTTTGAAAAAAAAGATTTTCAATAGATAGACAAACAAAAAGTAACTTATTCTCTTTTTAAAATTCTCTCAAACGTAATCTTCAAAATATTAAATATATTAAATGCTGAAATCAATTTTTTTCTTCTTCTACAACAAACACATCCATAGTCTTACCCGTAGATACATGTAAAAGAATCTCTAGCTTGAGACAGTTTTTTGCAAAACTCAACACATTGAAAGCTCCCATTGTATTTGTGGCCATTGCAATATCAAATCTGAAAAGTACAATATATAAAAAGTAGATACTAATTTTTTGGTAAATTGTTACTATTTTTTTAAGCTTAAATATTGTGCACAATGTTATAATTTATAACCTCTCATCAAATCTGGTGGTGGCAGCGGAATGTACTATTATATTTATCTCTTTCAACATGTCCTCTCTCATCTTTGCATCTTTTACTCCCAACATCTCAAGAGACACATCTCCAACAACAACAACAACTTTCTCGGATATGAAAGTACCAAAATTCTCACCCTTCTCATCTCTTTGCAACCTGAACAAGTCTTTCTTAAAGACCTATACATATATAATAAATATTACCTCTGTCCATAAATATAAGACATTTTTTATGAAATTTAAAAAAAATTGTTGTAATATTAATTTTTTTGATAATTGCTATGATTTTATAAGTTTATCTTTTAGGAAGACAAATAATTAATGTTTTTATTAAAATATTTATTTTAGATTGTTAAAAAATATGTAATATAATTAAAAATATATTAAAAAATAATTAATACATTTAAAAATTTGAAAAGGATCTCGTAGAGACAACAACAACAAAATCTTATATTTAGAAAAGGAGAGAGAATAGTTCAACTAAGTAAGTAATTTACATAATTAAGTAATTAATTATTCCCAACAGTTTTGTTTTGATAAGCGGTGTAATACTAAGGGATTACAAAAATAACTCAATATACTTTGTAAACACATAAAATAATGGTTATTTCACCAACTAATTATTCCAATATATAGTTAATATTTTAACGCAACCATGAACGTGAGTGTAATGATAAACAATAATCGGATTTATCATTTTTAACTTCTCACTTAAAATTTAATTTATTATTCATTATTTATCAATTAGTATGACTAAAGTAAGAATGTTAAAGTTTTGGTTTAATTTTAGTTTTAGTCTTTCTATTATTATCAATTCACAGAAATGATCCCTTTATTTTAAAAGTCGACAATTTTGATATCTCTTTCAGATTTTTGAACTATAAAATGACGTGATAATTCTATGTTTTATTCCAATTTCATGTGTTTTAATGAGTTTATATTATTATATATAACGTTATTTAAAACATTTCATATTGTCATTTTTTAGTTAAAAAATCATAAAAAGAACAAAAAATGTCAGAATTTTAAAATAAAAGATTAATTTCGTAAATCAATAAAAAAAAATATAGGGACTAAAATTGCAAAAGAACTTTAAAAAGACAAGCTAAAGGAATATTAAGATTATATATGTGCAGTAAAATTACAGCAGAAATGTCAATGTATAATTAATATAGCAAACCAACAAAATAGGCTACTCCATTTCCCTTGCTAGTAGATCACATATAGCTATTGGGGACCTTGGATTGACAAATGTTTAACTTGCATTTCAAGATTAACTTTTCTTTTATCAAATTTAATCAATATTTTTATTGCATGTTTAGTTTTAGGCGGATTGTCACGGTAAATTATCGTGATTTTGTAAGAATTATATAGTGTAATTTCTCTAAATTTAATATCGAATTTGATTCTTACTAAATTTAATATCGAATATGATTCTTACGATTTTTTTTGTGAAATCAAATATATGTGATTCTTACGTGTAAAATCAAATATATACTTAGAATATTTGTCAACAAAATTTATTATTTTAATATTAAATAATTACTAAAATGAACAGTTTTTAAAATATAATTAAAATCGAATAAAAGAAAGTCTTTCAATTAATATATTTTTTACATCCTTTATAAAATGATCAGGTAATGAAATCAATATGAAATATAAACTCCGATTTTTGGAGTATTTTTTTTTTATATGAACAAAATACACCATTATTAGCATTTAATTTTTAACCGAAGTAATTGTTGAGCAACTATGAGAATGGCATACCTCAAAGTGTAAGCGTTGAGTAGCTAAATGAGTATTTGATGATCTCACAAGAAGGTATAACTTATTTATGTTTGGTTGAACCCTTAATATCTTCTCCACAAAAACTACATAAGTAAAAACATTATTAATTATATTGAACCAATCTTCAACTACCCCTTAATATAACTTCCTTTTATATTTATCATAAAAAATATATAAATTCTGCTTCCAAGGATTAGAACATTGAGTAGAAATGTACATCATGTACCTTTTCCTAGGAATCCCGTTGCACCTGTAACTAAAATGGTCTTTCCTGCAAAATATTTAGGAATATCTCCCAATTCCATTGCAAAAATAAGGTAAAATAAGGTAAAACATAGCTATATTTTTCTTTCTATGTAATATATTATATAGTGAATGGGATTAACTTTAATTATGTGGAATGTCGACTTTGTATATATAGATAGATGGAGAGTGTATGATATATAGCTAGTTAATGAAACGTGTCAAATTGAAATATAAACCACCGAATTCAAGTCAATGCACTCGGAGGCAAATCAAACGTCATCAAAAGTTTTTAAATTAACTTATGTTAACAATAGAGGTCCAGGAGAGCTGGAAATAGATCAGAGACTTTTGCCCATCCTATTAAATAAGATTAACTTTAATATAGGATACCGTGAATAAGATTAACTTCAATTTTGTGGAATGTCGACTTTGTATATAGATAGATAGAGAGACTATGATATATAGCTAGTTAATAAAACGTTTCAAATTGAAATATAGACCACCGGAATTCAAATTAATGCACTCGGAGGCAGATTAAAAATCTCAAATCTAACCTTTAAAATATTGTAATTATTTTTATTTTATTAAATAAATAAGTTTGTAATTGTAAAAATGAGAAGAATTTTGTTTTTCAAGTCTAATATATGGTCACATCTTCGAGAAATTTCAATGAGTAATGAAATTTTCGGTGAACATCTAAAAAATTTCAAATTTTCGGTAGTTATAAATCAATATCGGAAATTTTATTTTTGAAATTTCCGGTAAAAAAATTCAATTGCACTCACTTTTTCAGAAAACACAACTTGGGAGGGTACGAGGGAACTTTTTGATTTTTACATTTTATTAAGGGTATTTTGAACATTTCAAACATCAAATTTTTAAATAGAGGGTATAGGGTTAATTGAGGGGTACAAAAGGCAACTTTCAAAGTTTTTAAATTAGCCTATGTTACATATAGAGGTTCAGACGAGGTGGGAATAGATCAGAGGCTATTATTCGGCCTATCAACGCTCTAACTTAATCTAACCCGTTTAATAAAACATTTAAAAAAAATATATAGTTTAAGAAAATAATATATAATTATTTCAAAAAAATATTTTTTTAATCACAAAACTATTTAAAAATTGTTTTTTAATTATTTTAAAATTAATTAATTCTAAAACTAGTTTTATTTATTTTTTTAACAACTGATTTAAAATTTATTATTTTAAAAACAATTTTTTGAAAAATCAGAATTTTTAAATATTATTTTTGTTACTATCTTTTTTATTATATCGAAGATATAATTTATATAATGATTTATTTTTATAAAAAACATTATTTTATTAAAAAAGAAATATTTTTTTCATAAGAAAAAACATGCTTTTTGCTTAAATAAAACATAATTTTATATTTATTTTATTTAAAAATAATAATAATTTAAAAATAATATATTATTAATTTAAATAGAGTGGTGGTTAGTGGAGACCGGCCTCGTGCCCAGCTACGGCCGCCGACTGTTGCGGTTGTTGCTGGAGCACCGCCTCGGCCACCACCTTTATTATTTAATTATTAAATAATAAATTAATTATCTATTTAAAAATAATAATAATAAACATGTTTTTGAAAATAATATGAAAACCTATTTTTAAAAATATTTAAAAACAGTAATTTTCTGTATTTTGTAATATTTTAAAAGATTTTTATTTGAAAATAATATAAATAACAGTTAATAATTAGACAACAACAAAATGCTGCAATAATATGTCTCTCATACTAATCCTTAAGAAAACATTCATCAAATTTTATAAATTGTCTATTTTTCTTGATTTTCTCTACAACAATTTAAACATGTGTATAACCTTAAAAGCAAGACGATAAAAATTTATTCGCATAATCAATATCTTTAACTTTCTTATCGTACAAAGTAGTAGTGAACTCGTTCCGACATTTTGCTGTAACATCCCGCTTTTTCGGGACATTAACTAACAGAAATTCTAAACGTAAAATTTCAAATTCATTTTTATTTATTTATGATTATCTTAAGTACTCATTTACTTTAAAATCATTTAATAACTATTTTAATTATATTTCAAAAATAATAATCAGAGTATTTGCAATTACTAAAAGTAAATTTAATACATTAAACAAAAGAAACTCCTAGAGTCAAAACTCTCGACGTTTTACTACCCAAACATAAATTCTAGTTGGTCACAAACTTTGGACTTGTGGAAAACTCACCAAACAAGTCTAACACCGATACAAAAGTATCTCGGAGCCTCCAACTGCATGCTATTGTACTTTCTCGCATTTCTCTTATTAGGTTGATATTCGCTCAAGTAACACTATATGTGACGTCCTGTTAAATGTAAGGGTCGTTTCCAAATAACAAGCACAGAGCAAATATGCATGCATACATAGTTGTTATAGCAAAATATAAATAAATCATTTACTTCATTTAACAGTTAGAATCACAACTCACCAAGATACACTAACAATGAACATATAACATTACGATAGACGTAATTAATAACATTAACTCACCCAAACAATTAAGAGGTACAGTAATAAAAACAAGTACAATATCACATATTAATTCACCCGAAACTAGCCGCAGGTACATTCATGACCATAATATCCACATCATTCATTATTAACATTTTCATTCATTATTAACATTGACTCACTCAAACGAACAAATACAATCGTATACAAATTTATAAGTATAATATATACATAGTTAATAACATTATTTCAACCAACCAATTATTAGGGGATACAATGTATCATTTATCTTTATAAAACATTAATCACACTTAATTCAATGCATACTCAAACAAACCTTATGACTTAATCTATATGCCAATGTAATGATTCAGGAATATCGCCTCCCCCCGCAAGGGCTTCGGGTCATTCCAAGCAACACCACTAACTCGAGCTTCGTGGGTCCTTCCAAGCAACACCACTAACTCAACATCCCCTGTGGGGTCCAACCAATTATGGACGCACCACCACACGACTATGAATGAATGCATAAATATGGACACTTTAATAAAATATAATGCGATACTAACTTATTATCGACATATCACATAACATTTATTCTTCACACTTTGAATATGTTCAACACAACTATTATAACACCATATCACATAACATTTATTTTCCCCGCTTTGAATATGTTCAACACAGCCATTATAACACCATATCACATATAACATTTATTCTTCACACTTTGAATAGATTCAACACAGCCATTATAACAATATATCACATATCATTTATTTTTCGCACTTTGAATATGCTCAACACAACAATTATTAATATTCATTCTGAAGATAACACACAAACAAAACCAATAAATAACCTCACAGTACATTTATATCACATATAATTCAAATAGGAAAGCGAATGGAGTGACGCCCTTACCATTACTAAAGTTATATTTAGAATTATGTTTCACAAACTCTTGTCTCACTCATTTCACACCTGCTGCTGTGCGAACACAGTTTCTCCCTCTCTGAACGTCTTTTCGCCGATCCGACCGTTGAAAACGTGGATCTGAATGTTGTGAACCTGCTGTCCAAAAATCAGGTCGATCTAACGGTTAACGAATGCGCAATCGATGTTTTTTTTTATACTGATTTAACAAATTCGGGAATGGAGTTACTCCTCTCTTTTCTTGGTGGTTGCATTTTCTATCAACGTGGTCTCTCTCTTTTTCTCTCCTAAACCCTTTTTTATATCGCAGAGCGTTTTTTTGAATGGAAGACGTCTGTTTTGTTTTTGTTTCCTTTTTATCAAAAAGGATGAACTTTAAGCCACAAGTGGGAAGTTAAGTCAGAAGCGGAGAACGTTAAGGCAAGAGTGGAGAACCTTAAATCAGAAATGGGGAATGTTTACAGAAGTGGAGAAAGTTAAACCAAGAGTGGGTAACCTTATGCCAGACTTGGAGAACGTTAAACTGGTAACGTGATATTAAATGGAGAAAGTGATATTTCAACCTAAGACATGAAATTTGTTTTTAACGGTTCCTTTTATTATTATTATTATTATTATTATTATTATTATTATTAAAGACTAATTGTTCAAATCAAATGTAACTTTAAAGGACACACTTGAGAATTTTTTTTAAAAGGACTTAAACAAAAATTGAGCTAAAGTTAAAGGACTAAAGATATATTTTTTCCTTTTTATTTTTAATGGATGGACTGAATTGGATTTTTTTAAGAACTTATAGTGAATTGTAAACCGATTATTTTAATCCATCCATTACAATCCAAATCCATATCCATCCACTCCATCCATTTTTTTACCTCTAGTTGATGTTCCACTCTTTGGTTGCGGCTCATTTTATATTGATTCTCTTACGTTGGTTTCTCTATTTGGCTACTGCTCCTCCTTTGTATTTGACTGCTTTGTTGGTTCCTCTTTTGGTTGTTGTTTCTTGTTTGCTCTTTCTTCTCTTTGTTAGTTTCTCTCTTTGGTTACCACTCATTCTTTGGTTGTTCTTTTTGTTGTTGGTTCCTTTCTTTGGTTATTGCTCCTTCTTTGGTTGATCTTCTCTCTGTCAGTTCATTTCATTGGTTGTTGTTTCTTCTTTGGTTGTTCTTTTATTTGTTGGTTCCTCTATTTAGTTATTGCTCCTTCTTTGGTTGCTCTTCTCTCTATTGGTCCATCTCTTTGGTCGTTGTTCCTTCTTTAGTTATTTCATTCTCTTAAATATTAGTTGGTTTGATTTGGGTTGAGCTTAAGGTTGAGAGGTGTTAGAAAAATATGTTTTAAGATTGAGTCTACGTTAGAGGTGTAAGTGGACAAAATAAATTCAATCAACCCGAACATCCTAACCAAACCAACTCGAAAATTACTTGTTATTTTTTGTTCGGGTAAAAAACCAAACAAAATCAATGTAAACCAAAGATTATTGGTTCAGGTATTGGATTTTAGTGTTAAAAACCAATAAAAGCCGAACCAAACCAACACTATTCATACTTTTTATTCTATTTATTTTTTACATAAAAGTATGGCCCAATAAGACAACTTTTTTTTTTTATACAACAATCAGATCCATCACCCATTACGCCTGAAAGTATCTTTTGTTTGTGGGTGTTTTTCTAGATCCCCGTTATAAGTATGAATATATTGAATTTTGTTTTACTAAGATGTATGGCAGTGATAAGAGCGAAGATATGTTGAAAACATTAAAAGATCTTGTCAAGAAATTGTTTGAGCATTATGTGATGGAATATTCCATTCCTAGTGATGAAAGTGAGTCTAGTAGTATAGCCTCAAGAATTGGTACACAAGCAAACACAAATCAGTATGTTGATGATGTTGATGCTGATTGAGATACTGCATTTAGATTGAGCATGAAGAAAAAACAAACAAATGTGCAAAAAAAGTGAGTTGGATAGGTTTATTGAGACTGATGGTGAAGATAGCAAAATTTATTTTCATATTTTACAATGGTGGAAAGAGAAATCTAAAAAATATTATGTCTTTTCTCGCTTGGCTAGAGATATATTGGCTATTCCGGTATCTACACTATCATTTGAGTTTGCATTTAGTATAGGAGGTCGTGTACTTGATTCATTTTGTAGTAGTTTGAGTTCCACTACTGTTGAAGCTTTGATTTGTACCCAAAATTGGATAAAAAAAGTCAAAGGTAAGAATTAAGAGCACAAATGGATGAAGTACAACAACTTGAAGCAGGTATGAAAGTTGATTTGTAACTCAAATCTCATTTTTGTTCACTTTGTTGTTATATTTCATTATATTATCAAAGTAATTTATTGTGGATTGTATGTTTCAATTTTTAGAAACTGCTAGATTACGTATTACTAGTGTTGGAGTTAATACAAATGGCATGACATGAATAAAGAATGCAATCTAAGATTATATTTAATTTGATTTGTTCAATTTAAAAATAAATTCCATATTATAATTTCTAACTTTTTATTTATTTTTTTTATTTCAGATTTTTATCATTCAAAAGTTGACTGTTACTGCCTATTTTGGATTGTTGTTATTTTGCATTATAATTTAAATTCTCATTTAGAATCTACTCGACTAAATTTTGGTTTAATTTGACGCACTACTGTCTATTTTGTATTTTAACTTGGGTTGTTATTGAACTATGTTATTTCAAATTATGTTTTAGGTGATCAAATTATGTAATGCTACTGCATATTTTATTTTAGTCTTGTAGATGATTAAAGTATGAGCTTGTAGTTATTCAAAATTCCATTTTAGAGGAAGAAATTAAAATGCCTGCTACACTTGTATATATATATATATATATATATATATATATATATATATATATATATATTTTTTTATTTTGCCAAAAAATTGAAATGTTTATCGTTTTTTTCTTCTTTGAAATCCAATAACCCGAACTGGACCAACCCGTATATCATCATTTTAGTATGGTTCCGATCCAATTAAAAAAACAAGTAAAACTTAACTAAACGAACTGGTGCAAATTTCATTGATTTAGATTCATTTTTCGTAGAAAACCAAACCAAATCGACCCGTTTCACCCCTAGTCTATGTAACCCTATAAATAGAGATTAGTATTGACTATTTTTATGATTGGAAAATTTTCAATGCTCCTTGTTAATGCATCGTGAGTATGAAAGGAGATGTTAGATAATATTCTATTAGGCTAATGTTATTAGGTCTTTTATATTTCTGTTTTAATTTGATACAAAGGATCTGTTATATTTCCACGTTTAGACCTTTTATATTTTATTATATATTCTCTTTGCAAGCCTTAATTACTTTCATTACTTTTGTCACTTTGAAATGAATTTTTGTTAGAACCAAGTTGGTTTAAAATCCTTTAGTGTGCAGTTCCCATATCACATAATTTTATATGACTTTACGTTGCATCCTCTGATGTTTGGACAAGTTAAAGGAACACTAAGACTTTTGTTTGAAAATCATTTTTAAGTGTGATGAATGCTCTCTGAAACGCACCTCTAGTGATTCTGCTTTTGCAAAAAATGTTATGATAAGTTTGACTCTAACAACTATGTCAAGCATATGATTGTCTGCCTCTAATAAGTATGACATGCATATGATCATCTACCTCTGATAATTGTGACAAACATTTGATCATCTAGCTCTATTGGAAAGTTAACGCTTTGATACACTTTGATGGAAAATCAATGTCGTGATAAAAGTCAACACTATGATGAAAAGTCAACGTTATTAAGAAGTCAAATTTGTTTATCATCTTCTTAACATCTTGAATATATTATTTGTTTGAAGATCTATGTGACATATTCTGATCATGATAGCCTTTTTTCTTTCTGTCTCTGTATCAAGACACATAGAATCAATTATTACGACAAATTTGGACAAGCTTTAATGGTGAATCAATCTTGAAAGATTTGATACAAAACATTGTGATACATGATGATTTCATGCAGTTAGGACAACAACTAGAAACACTCATTGAAGAACAAAAAAAACCCTACAATAAGCACAATACAACTGTCTCTGCGCTCTTATTCTTAACTCAATTGTTTCATCTAAGTGTTGAGAGATATTTCATTTTCTAAGAGCATAGCTTTGTAAACACACTCTTGTGAGAGTTATTCCAAAAACTTATAAACACATTATGTTTATAATCTAGCCCAATAGTGGTTGCATCTTTTAATAGTTTGATTGTACTAAGCTATAAAGTTGAGAAGACTTGCTATCATAGTGTTGACTTTAACACAATCTTGTGAGAGTTATTCAAAAAAACCTATAAACACATTATGTTTGTTATCTAGCCCAGTATGGGTTGCATCCTTTAACAACTTGATTGTATTGAGTTAGAAGGTTGAGAAGATTCGAACACGGACTAGAAGGACATACTTAGTATTCTCTACATGTAACATGATCTTGAAATTTGGGGCATAGTCGAAGATAGATATAAGGCCCCAAAAGACGCTGTTGGTGTTGAAATATCCATAAAGGATCTCAATGTTGATCAAAAGAAATAATACAAGATGCATCATAAAGTAATAACTTTAATGATGAATGCTAACACTTTTAAAGAGTTCGAAAAATACAACAACAAATAGTATTTTTTTATGCTCTCGTTCTCAACTATGAAGGAAATAAGCAGGTACATGAAGCGAAGAAAAATTTACTTGTCAAGAAGTATGAACTTTTCCAGATGGAAGAAGATGAATACATTGAGAAAATGTTTTTTAGATTCCAAACTATAGTTGTTGGATTGAAAGTTCACCAAAAGAGTTACACTACCTCTGATCATGTTAAGAAGATCTTCAGGTAACAATAATTGAAGAGGCTAAGGACCTATGTTGGATTTTGATCCTTTAATTCCTAATTTTGACATAATTAATAATTCAACAATGTTCATACAATGCATGATAAATCTAATATTTGAATTGAGCAAGATTTCAGGAACCATAATCAAACCCTACACACTTGGATCAAATTGCTTGGAACACAAGAAATCAACAAAAGTTGAATTCTGAATATGTAAATCGATTGGGATATCGATTTCATAACAAGGGTGTAAGGAAATCCTAAGTGTTTGTGAATGTGCAATCGATTAGGCAATCGATTAGATCAATTAAAAATGAAAAATGCACAAGTCAGTAGCCTCTGATTTGGAGAAAATCGATTGGTAAATCGATTGAACATTTCACAAATCAAACCTGATGGTAACACATCGATTGGTAAATCGATTGAATGAGTCACAGTGGCACTCCAGTGCTGAGGAAATCGATTAGCAAATCGATTGATAAAATATCATTTGAAAAATGACCTCACCTGTGACAAATACAATCGATTGGACAATCAATTGTTAACACTTTCAATTTTGATAAAGTTTGGTTGCAATCGATTGAGAAATCGATTGAATTAAACACCAGGTAAAAACTTTTCAGGAACATGACACCAAAGCGATTGACAAGTCGATTGATATCAAATAGCTGAGCCACTGTTTTGAAAACAATCGATTGGCAAATCGATTGATATTAAAACTGAATCACTATTTTGAATCACATCGATTGACAAGTCGATTGATATCAAATAGCTGAGCCACTGTTTTGAAAACAATCGATTGGCAAATCGATTGAAATAAACTTGTTGAAAACACAGTGAACTCTGAAGTTTGGCAAATCGATTGAGTAATCGATTGAAAATAGTTTTATTAAAACAGTTTCCCAGAAATCGATTAGGCAATCGATTTATACAGGTCTGGACATGTTCTGCTGAAAAGTGTTGTTTTAAAGAATCGATTGGTAAATCGATTAGCTTGTATAGTTTCAAGATTAAAGAAAACCAAGATCGCGATAATCGATTGGCAAATCGATTTAGCTCATTTTATAACTTTACAAAATCGATTGGGAAATCGATTTCGTAGTTGGTTTTTCAGAAACTATATAAGATGTCTTTCAATCTTTATTCTCATAACTTCTAAGAACTTTTACATAACTTTTTCATAACTTTCATAATTTCTCTTATGCTCTCAAAAACGGTTCATGGCAACAAACTAACAACTTCATAATTGTGATTACAGATCTCAATACAGTTTGTTGACAATCTAAGAGAAATGATAATGTGCTCAAGAACAATCCATGAATATCCAGATTTGTGAAGAGCAACATTCATAAAGATTGAAGACCCTTTTGTTTTACAATCTTTTATTCTTTCTGTAATAAATCTTTGAACCAAAACGAACGTTGAAAATCCAGCTAGAAACTGGTGGCTACTTTCTTGGGTGAGAGGTCTCAACAAGAAAGAGTCGTACTTTGATTTTGTGTTAGGCTGCCGATTGTCTACAAGGATCAAAGGGTTGATAGAAAGCCAGCTAGAAACTGGTGGCTACTTTCTTGGGTGAAGAGTGTTCAACAAGAAAGAGTCGCACTGTGATTCTGTGATAGGTTGACGAGTATCTACAAGGATCAGAGGGTATTCAATAGGAAAGAGATCATTAAGATAGATAGGTTTCAGGGAGGAAACTGGACAATCTGTAATTGATTCTTTCTATTGAAGGAGAAGAAAATCTGAAATCCGATTGGATTTTCAGGACTGGACGTAGGTTGTTGTTGACAACCGAACCAGGATAAATCTCTGTGTTTTCTTCTCTAACTCTCTCTCTTTAATTTTCTATATTGCTAACTTTGCATGCCTCAAAATTTAAATTCCGCTGTGCACTTGATACTGATTAATTTGGTAAAGAAAACTGATATATTTTCTGTTATTTCGAGGTCAAGATACCAACAATTGGTATCAGAGCTAACTTCTTGAGAGGTAAAACTTATAAGAAGATGGCCTCAACTGACGTTCTGGGAGAAGGCGCTTCGTTAGCTCGACCACCAGCTTTCAACGGTACAGCCTACATGTACTGGAAGCAACGAATGCTCATATTTCTGGAAGCAAGTGGCATAGATATCCTTGATGCTGTTGAAAACGGTCCGTACATTCCCAAGATTGCAGGAACTGACAACTCAATGATTATCAAGCCTAGAGCCGACTGGTCAGATGATGACAAGAAGAAGGTTGGTTTCAATGCGAAGGCTAAGAACATCATCACGTCCGCCCTATGTGCAGAAGAGTTCTTTAGAGTGTCCAATTGCAAGTCAGCAAAAGAGATGTGGGACATCCTCCAAGAAACTCACGAAGGTACTACTGATGTTAAGAGAGCTCGTGTGAATACGCTCATGCACGAATATGAATTATTTAGCATGAAGAAAGAAGAGTCAATCAGCGATTTGCAAACCAGATTCACACACATAGTCAACAACCTGCATGCACTAGGAAAAGATGTGGATAATGAACAGCAGATTGGAAAGATCATGAGATGTTTAACCAGAGAATGGCAGCCCAAAATTACCGCAATAGCTGAGTCTAAGGATCTAGCAAAGATAACGACAGCAACATTATTTGGTAAATTGAGGGAACATGAAATGGAATTACAACGACTGGATGAATCCGAAATGGAAAGCAGGAAAAAGAAAGGATTATGCTTGAAAGTACAAACCAAGCAATCTAAACCTGAATCCGATAGCTACTCAGATGGATCCAGCAGTGAAAAAGAAGAGACTGAAATCGAATCACTTGTCAAGAAATTTAAGAAGTTTCTGAAGAAGAAAGATAACAAATTCAGAAAACCATCCAGCTCTAAGACTAGTGACATCAAGACAGTTACATGCTACGAATGTGGTAAGATTGGTCACACAAAGTCGGAATGCTACAAACTGAAGAACAAGAATAGAGCTCACAAAGCCAAAAGAGCATATATTGCATGGAGTGACAACGATAACGATGAGTCCTCTGCCTCTTCGGATGAAGAAAAAGTGAATTTATGTCTCATGGCTCACACTAATTCAGAATCTGACAGTGAGGTTAGTTCGCAATTTAATCCAACATATGATGAGCTTCAAGAAGCTTTCAATGAATTGCATGATGATTATGTGAAATCCATAAAACAGTTGTTAAGCACAAAGAAAATGCTTGAACAAATGAATGTTGAACACAAAGAAATTGAAAATTTATGTGAACAACTGAAAAAGGATTCACAAGAAAAATCTGCAAAGTGCATTGAACTTGAAGATACTATTGCATCATTAAAATCTGATTTATTAAATTTTGCAAATAGTAAAGATAAGCTGAATGTCATGCTTAGCAATCAAAGACATGTTTATGAAAAATCTGGTTTAGGATATACACCAAATATGCATGTCAAAAGAAAAAATAAAAACAGATCTGGTATTGGTTATATGCAAACCAGAAATGTCAAACATGGTCAAAAATCTTCTATTGCTAAGAGTATGTATGACACCTTTACTAAACCAAACAAATATTCATCCTTTGATGGCAAATGTCATTTCTGTTGTAGAAAGGGACATTTTGTGTCTAATTGCAAATTTAAAAAATTAGCCAATCAAGGATGGAAGCAAGTTTGGATAGCAAAAGAATCTGTGTTTAAGACTGACCCCCCAGGACCCAATCTGAATTGGGTACCTAGATCCAAAAATTAATTATGTTTTTGCAGGTGTACTTGACATCCACCAAGCAAGATTGATATTTGAAAGTGGATGCTCAAGACACGTGAAATGAGACAAGTATGAGAATCTTGTCTTTAACATTAAATGAAGATTAAATGAAGAAAGATTGGTCAACATAGTTGTGTTGATGACAGAGAAAAAGAGTCAATGGCAGTTAATCAGAAGTTTTGTTTGGGATTAAATCGATTGAGTAATCGATTTCGAGTTTGCTCTTTGTTTGTTTAAAGAATCGATTTGGGAATCGATTTGGTTAGCCCAGACTTCAGATTTTGTGGAAAATATTTTGTAACAATCCCGAGCATCGATTTGGAAATCGATTGATTAAGTGTTCAGTATTTGACTTTTGGGACAATCGATTTGGACATCGATTAAGTAACACGGCAAATCGATTTGGGAATCGATTAGGAAAATGACCGTTGCGTACTTTTTTACTAGCCGTTGGACATCATAATTACACAATCGATTAAGGATTCGGTGTAACGGTAAGCAAATCGATTGGGCAATCGATTGATAAAGGTAAAAGTATAAAAACGAACAGGTCTAAATCGATTTCTTCACTGTTTCAACCCAGATTTATATTTTCTTTCTCTGCTTCATCTTCTTCCTCTGTCTCTGCAACTGATATCTGCAACTATATCTGAACTCTATCTTCACTCATCTCCTCTATTTGCAACCATGGCCCGCGTGAAACAAACACAAGCCCATACTCCTTCACCTTCATCATCTTCAACCAGTGAAACTCCCTCACCGCCACCTACTGTGTCTAAAAGAATTCCGATTCCTACACACAAAATTCTTGCAAAGGACAAGGGCAAGGCTCCTGCTCCTATTCCAGAAAAGATCAAGAAAAGGAAGGAACCACCAAGTGAGAAGTTGTTGGCTGATGCTATGAAAGAAATTGCTCAGAAGAAAAAGAAACCGGTTACTTCACCCCTAGTTAAGAAAACTCCAGCACCTAAAGAGAAGGATGTGGAAGTTATCATTCCAGCAGAGTTTCTTAAACGGAAAATTCATGAAGGCAGAACCCTAGACTTTGGTTTCTTTGATACAGAAGGCTTCACATTCCAGAATCATCTGAGATTTCATGGTCTTGAAGGTTTTCTTTCATCTACTTTGGACAGCTATCCGAAATTGATACGGGAATTTTATGCAAATTTCAAGCTCACTGATGACGGGTTCAAAACTCAGGTTAAAGGTAAAAAATTATCAATGTCTTTTGAAGACTTTGCTGAGTTGACAGGATTGCCATTTCATGGACAATCAATAGACGGCAGTTCTGATGCGGATGCAGCCGACGAAGGTTGGGAAGCATCGCTGGACAGGCACACTGCAGTGAAAGACATCATGGTTGATGGTTTTGTGGAAACCATCTCTTTGCCAATTGGTCAGATGAAGGTACAGCAACGCATGCTCATGTATACATTAACAAGAATGCTTGTACCTCGATCAGGAAATCATGCTGTTGTTCAGAAGCTTGATATTATATTATTATGGGGATTGTCCAAGGAACTTAAGATGAGTTGGACATGGATTGTGCTAAGGCACATGTTAGAAGCTTCACACAGTAAGATCATGTTGCCTTATCCGCAGTTGGTTACAAAGGTTCTCAAGCACTTCAAGGTATCGTTGTTGAATGAAGAATCTGCAAAGACTACACTTATCTTCGGCGAAGCGATTGTGAATCAGATGAAACTGAAGAAAGTAGATAATGTTTGGATTAGACCAATGCCAAATGTTGAACCAACTCCTCCACAAGCATCTGAATCAGCAGCTGAGGCTCCTGCATTTGTTTCAAAGCTGATGGAATTTATGGCAGCTCAAATGGAACACAACGCCAAAATATTAGAGTCAAATGCAAGGATGGAAGCTACCTTGACATCTATCCAAACATCCCTGAAATCAGTTGTTCAGGATGTTGCTGCAATTCAAGCGCATCTAGGCCTCAAGCTATCTTTTGAAGACATAGCGCATATTGGTCGACAAGCAACTGAGGAACCACAGCCAGATCCTCTAGATCGGTCTGCGACTCACGGTGAGGAGACACCAGCTGAGGATAATACAGCGGTCTCTACCTCTCCCCTAGATGATAGTGAGAACCAGCCCACTTTAGGAGATTAGATGGTCAAGTTTCTTATTTGTGTTGTCTTATTTTTGGTTGTCGTGCTGTTTTTTTGCTGTTTTATGTTTTATTAATATATATGTATGAGCAAATGTATTAATTGTTATCATATAAATACTGCCATACTACATCTGTTGCATATTTGTTTTGTTCTGATCTGATATACAAGTTATATGATTTCATTTCCTATGCTTATGTTCTTTAACATAGGGGGAGGAATTGTTTTCTGCCTTTTTGCCTTAATTGACAAAGGGGGAGAAAAATTATAACTTGATAACTTGATAATATGCTTGTTGTTGCATTATTAAGGGGGAGCATCTGATGTTGTTTGTTTTTGCTCTGATACTTAATAATGTAATGCTGATTTGATACATTTTGACACATGCTCTGATGATCTGTATTGGTACATATTTAATGCTATGAATTGGTTTCTTTGGTATGATTTTGAAATGGTTTGATATGCTCAAGTTACAATTGTATGAATTGTCAATTATGCCAAAAAGGGGGAGATTGTTGGATTTTGATCCTTTGATTCCTAATTTTGACATAATTCACAATTCAACAATATTCATACTTAATATGATAAATCTAATATTTCAATTGAGCAAAATTTCAGGAACACCAATTCAATCCTACACACTTGGATCAAATAGCTTGGAACACAAGAAATCAACAAAAGTTGAATTCTGAATATGTAAATCGATTGGGAAATCGATTTCATAACAAGGGTGTAAGGAAATCTTAAGTGTTTGTGAATGTGCAATCGATTAGGCAATCGATTAGATCAATTAAAAATGAAAAATGCACAAGTCAGTAGCCTCTGATTTGGAGAAAATCGATTGGTAAATCGATTGAACATTTCACAAATCAAACCTGATGGTAACACATCGATTGGTAAATCGATTGAATGAGTCACAGTGGCACTCCAGTGCTGAGGGAATCGATTGGCAAATCGATTGACAAAGTATCATTTGAAAAATAACCTCACCTGTGACAAATACAATCGATTGGACAATCTATTGTTAACACTTTAATTTTGATAAAGTTTGGTTGCAATCGATTGGCAAATCGATTGAACTAAACACCAGGTAAAAACTTTTCAGGAACATGACACCAAAGCGATTGACAAGTCGATTGATATCAAATAGCTGAGCCACTGTTTTGAAAACAATCGATTGGCAAATCGATTGATATTAAAACTGAATCACTATTTTGAATCACATCGATTGACAAATCGATTGACATCAAAAACCTGAGCCACTGTTTTGAAAACAATCGA
This sequence comes from Cicer arietinum, assembly GCF_000331145.2. Lineage (NCBI taxonomy): Eukaryota > Viridiplantae > Streptophyta > Magnoliopsida > Fabales > Fabaceae > Cicer > Cicer arietinum. Next base: position 15,554,808 of record NC_021161.2, on the reverse strand, counting down.
TTGGCAAATCGATTGAAATAAACTTGTTGAAAACACAGTGAACTCTGAAGTTTGGCAAATCGATTGAGTAATCGATTGAAAATAGTTTTATTAAAACAGTTTCCCAGAAATCGATTAGGCAATCGATTTATACAGGTCTGGACATGTTCTGCTGAAAAGTGTTGTTTTAAAGAATCGATTGGTAAATCGATTAGCTTGTATAGTTTCAAGATTAAAGAAAACCAAGATCGCGATAATCGATTGGCAAATCGATTTAGCTCATTTTATAACTTTACAAAATCGATTGGGAAATCGATTTCGTAGTTGGTTTTTCAGAAACTATATAAGATGTCTTTCAATCTTTATTCTCATAACTTCTAAAAACTTTTACATAACTTTTACATAACTTTTTCCTAACTTTCATAATTTCTCTTATGCTCTCAAAAACGGTTCATGGCAACAAACTAACAACTTCATAATTGTGATTACAGATCTCAATACAGTTTGTTGACAATCTAAGAGAAATGATAATGTGCTCAAGAACAATCCATGAATATCCAGATTTGTGAAGAGCAACATTCATAAAGATTGAAGACCCTTTTGTTTTACAATCTTTATTCTTTCTGTAATAAAACTTTGAACGAAATAGAACGCAAGAAAAGCCAGCTCGAAACTGGTGGCTACTTTCTTGGTTGAGAGGACTCAACAAGAAAGAGTCGCACTTTGATTCTGTGATAGGCTGCTGAGTGTCTTCAAGGATCAGAGGGTATTCAATAGGAAAGATATAATTAGAGATTGATAGGTTTCAGGGAGGAAACTGGAAAATCTTTGTAATTGATTCTTTCTATTGAAGGAGAAGAAAATCTGAAATCCGATTGGATTTTCAGGACTGGACGTAGGTTGTTGTGGAACAACCGAACCAGGATAAATCTCTGTGTCTTCTTCTCTAACTCTCTCTCTTTAATTTTCTATATTGCTAACTTTGCATGCCTCAAAATTTAATTTCCGCTGTGCGCTTGATACAGATTATGTGATTTTGATTAATGAATATGACAGTTTATTCCTTATCTATGCATTCATGTGATATGTTCATAACTTGCTTTGATTGTGTTGACAGTTTTTTTTTACACAAGTTAAATAGTTTCAAACCCAATGCTTATGTTCTGTAACATAGGGGGAGAAATTATTTTTCTGCCTTTTTGTCTTAAGTGACAATGGGGGAGAACAATTATAACTTGATGAACTGGATGCTTATATTGTTTTGATTTTTCTGATATTGACAAATACATGCTCTAACAATTGTTAATTAATGTATGTTGTATTAATATGATCTGATCTGATATGTTCTGATACATGCTCTGCTCTGATCTGATCATTCAACAATAATTTTATAATGCAATTAAATGTTAATCTGAAACTGCTCAAGTTACAATTTGGTTGAATTGTCAATTATGCCAAAAAGGGGGAGATTGTTGGATTTTGATCCTTTGATTCCTAATTTTGACATAATTAATAATTCAACAATGTTCATACAATGCATGATAAATCTAATATTTGAATTGAGCAAGATTTCAGGAACCATAATCAAACCCTACACACTTGGATCAAATTGCTTGGAACACAAGAAATCAACAAAAGTTGAATTCTGAATATGTAAATCGATTGGGAAATCGATTTCATAACAAGGGTGTAAGGAAATCTTAAGTGTTTGTGAATGTGCAATCGATTAGGCAATCGATTAGATTAATTAAAAATGAAAAATGCACAAGTCAGTAGCCTCTGATTTGGAGAAAATCGATTGGTAAATCGATTGAACATTTCACAAATCAAACCTGATGGTAACACATCGATTGGTAAATCGATTGAATGAGTCACAGTGGCACTCCAGTGCTGAGGGAATCGATTGGCAAATCGATTGATAAAATATCATTTGAAAAATGACCTCACCTGTGACAAATACAATCGATTGGACAATCAATTGTTAACACTTTCAATTTTGATTAAGTTTGGTTGCAATCGATTGGGAAATCGATTGAACTAAACACCAGGTAAAAACTTTTCAGGAACATGCCACCAAATCGATTGACAAGTCGATTGATGTCAAATAGCTGAGTCTCTGTTTTGAAACCAATCGATTGGCAAATCGATTGATATTAAAACTGAATCACTATTTTGAATTACATCGATTGACAAGTCGATTGATAACAAGTAGCTGAGCCACTGTTTTGAAAATAATCGATTGGCAAATCGATTGATATTAAAACTGAATCACTATTTTGAATCACATCGATTGACAAATCGATTGACATCAAAAACCTGAGCCACTGTTTTGAAAACAATCGATTGGCAAATCGATTGAAATAAACTTGTTGAAAACACAGTGAACTCTGAAGTTTGGCAAATCGATTGAGTAATCGATTGAAAATAGTTTTATCAAAACAGATTCCCAGAAATCGATTAGGCAATCGATTTATACAGGTCTGGACATGTTCTGCTGAAAAGTGTTGTTTTAAAGAATCGATTGGTAAATCGATTAGCTTGTATAGTTTCAAGATTAAAGAAAACCAAGATCGCGATAATCGATTGGCAAATCGATTTAGCTCATTTTATAACTTTACAAAATCGATTGGGAAATCGATTTCGTAAGTGGTTTTTCAGAAACTATATAAGATGTCTTTCAATCTTTATTCTAACAACTTCTTAGAACTTTAACACAACATTTTCATAACTTTCATAATTTCTCACAACGCTCTTAGCTGTTCATAACAACAAACTAACAACTTCATAATTGTGATTACAGATCTCAATACAGTTTGTTGACAATCTAAGAGAAATGATAATGTGCTCAAGAACAATCCATGAATATCCAGATTTGTGAAGAGCAACATTCATAAAGATTGAAGACCCTTTTGTTTTACAATCTTTATTCTTTCTGTAATAAAACTTTGAACGAAATAGAACGCAAGAAAAGCCAGCTCGAAACTGGTGGCTACTTTCTTGGTTGAGAGGACTCAACAAGAAAGAGTCGCACTTTGATTCTGTGATAGGCTGCTGAGTGTCTTCAAGGATCAGAGGGTATTCAATAGGAAAGATATAATTAGAGATTGATAGGTTTCAGGGAGGAAACTGGAAAATCTTTGTAATTGATTCTTTCTATTGAAGGAGAAGAAAATCTGAAATCCGATTGGATTTTCAGGACTGGACGTAGGTTGTTGTGGAACAACCGAACCAGGATAAATCTCTGTGTCTTCTTCTCTAACTCTCTCTCTTTAATTTTCTATTGCTAACTTTGCATGCCTCAAAATTTAATTTCCGCTGTGCGCTTGATACTGATTAATTTGGTAACGAAAACTGATATATTTTCTTTATTGCGAGGTCACTGATACCAACAACCTAAACAAATTGCCTCTGGAAGAACTGACGAGTTCACTCAGATCCCATGAGATTGAACTAGGTGAAGATGAGCCAAATAATAAGTCAAAGTCCTTGACTCTCAAATCCAAAGGAATCAAAGCAAGCTCAAAGGCCTTGCAAGCGATCGTAGACTCAGAGAAAAGCGAATCAAATGACTAGAGTGAAGAATTAGATGATTAAAAGTTATCCTTTATCTCAAAGAAAATTCAGCGTTTGTGGAACAATAAGAATAAATCTTTTCCCAAAATAGCAAAGAAAGAGGTAAAAAGAGATTAAAAAAAAAAAGAGAATCATCTGCTATGAATGCAAAGAACCAGGACATTTCAAATCAGAGTGTCCTAAACTTGAGAAAGGAAATTTCCAAATAAAAGACTTCAATGCAAAGAAGAAAGTTATGATGGCTACTTGGGATGGCTCTGATGAATTCTTCAATAAAGATGAAAAACATGCAAATATGGCTCTGACAAGAGATACTCACTCAGACTTATTTTGAAAATGAGTTTGTTGATGAAGAAATTGAGGTACTTCCTGACCTATCTCGAAATAAACTTATAGTTATGTTAAATGAGTTTTTAAACAAGAATCACGATTGTTCTTCCAAACTGAAAAGTCTTAGAAAAATTCATGTCATCTTAAAAAATAAATACAACTCTCTTGAAAATGATTTTCAAATCCTAAAAAAAGAAAATATAACTCTGAAAGAAAATGTTTCAAAAAACCTCAAAGGATAGTGTCTAAAATTCTGTTAAGTATGAAAAATTGTTCAAGAGTTTCATGCTAACAACATAGTCAAAAGCAAACAAGCCTATAAGATCTATGGTGTTTGTATAAATAATAAACGAGGTATTGATTTTGAAGAACTAGAGGAAACTCTGAATTTTAACTTGCCTAATACTGATTGCTTATATTTCTTAAAGAAATATCACAATAACTAACAAACCAAGACCTAACACTAGTGATGGTACCTGGAATATGGATGCTCACAACACATGATGAGAGTAAAGTCTATGTTCAAAAACCTGACCCTCAAGGAAGGAGGATTCATAGGATTTTGAGAAAATCAGAAGGGTATATAAGATCATAGGGCATGACACAATAGGTAATGTTTTCCTTCCCTTTATTAAAAATATTTTATTTGTAAAAAGACTGATGCATAACCTGCTGA
>NC_021161.2:15529618-15550239 GCF_000331145.2 Cicer arietinum | reverse complement strand
GCTGAACGTAAGTCAATTAAACGATAATGGTTATGATGTTGTCTTCAATCAAAAGTCATGTAAGGCAATAACTCAAACGGATGGATCCATAGTATTTACTAGTCAAAGGAAATACAATATTTGCAAAATAAACTTATTTAATTTGGAAAAACAAGAAATAAAGTGTCTCATGTTTGTGAACGAAGAACAACTAATTTGACACAAAAGTTTAGGGCCTTCTAATTTAAGATTAATCTTAAAGTTGAAAAGACTTAATTTAGTTAGAGGCTTGCCAAATTTAAAATATGAATCAGATGTTCTTTGTGAGACATGTCAGAAAGGGAAACAAACAAAATTATCCTTTTCTTCAAAAAATGTTGTTTCCACTTCTAGACCACTTGGGCTCTTACATCTTGATTTACTTGATCCTGTAAGAATTGTAACACCCCAATATTTTCATATATATTATATATGTGTCTTTTTAGTATTTTGTCATGATTAATTATTTAATTAATAATTTACTCTATGTGTGAAAGAAATTAAATTAAATTTTATCACCTTGAATTTTACCAGAATAATTATAGCCTTTATTATTTATTTAATTGTTTTGGCGTGACAATTTCATGATAACGATTTATGGCATGATTATTTCCTAAATGGACTATTGCGTATTTTATTTATTTGATTAGTTTCGATATTCATGAAATTGATGTGTTAGGTATGTCAGTTTTATTTTATTATGCGTGACTTGCAATGATATTTTTGGTCTTGGTTGATTTATTTTAGTTGATGAAAATATTAGTTGAATTATTTAATTAAATTAGAATTTATAGACATTATATTGTTTGTTAGTTTTATTTTGGACCAAATAAGTATTCGTCCTAGAAGACAGTAGAGTTAGTGAGACCCGACCATCATGTGTGAGTGTTCTTGCTTGATAATATATTTGGTCCATAAAAAGAAAGTAGTGACTTGAATCATTCTTATTACTCACCTTCATGACAAAATTTTATGATAATTCATGGTGTTGTCTTGACATAATGTATACTTTATGTCCTTGTCTCAACCAATTTAGAGATCGGAGAGATTGTACATTTCTTCATTCTTGACACCATGCACTCACTTCTCTCTCCTTCTCACCACCTTTAACTCATTTTTGAAATAAAGTTTACAAATTTAATTATGGGTTTTTTTTTTTTGTGCAATTAAGAGATGAAAAAAAGACCCTTCTCCTTTGTTATATCTCACGCATACTTCTCTTTTAAACCAAGAATATGATTTTATTTTAATTCTCTACAAAAAGAATTCTAGGCAATTTTTGGTTTCATAACTATCTCACGCCTTCCTATTTTTTTCCTTCCTTGTTTTCTCACACCATCATTATTATCATCATGGCCAAGTTGAATTCCAATTTTCTTTCTTCTTTTAATATCAACTCAAGTAAAGTTTAGACATTTGTCTTGTTCTTTGATTCATGAGGCTTATTACGTGTTGCTAGGAATAAAGTAGAAGGAATAAACTTTTATTTGTATGTGTTCTTCGTGATTTAACGTCTATCAATAACACGTAGTTAATCTAACTTTATAATTTAAAAAATGAAAGTTGTGATTTAGAGATATTTATTCACATGTATATGTGTTCTATATTCGGGATAGCGAAATTACTGATTCTTGATTTTGAGCATCTATAAGAATATAAATTTGATGTCATATGTGATTAAAATTTAATCTTGAATATTTTATTTTTGTGGTTGCATAAGTGGTTGTTGATTTGTGTTTTGAATATTTTTCTCTTTGTGGTTGTTTAAGTGGATGGTGATTTATGTGTTGAACATTGTTCTCTTGTGGTTGCCTAAGTGGCTATTAATTTCTGTTTTGAACCTTTTATCTTTGGAATTTCCTAAGTAGTTGGTGATTTGTATTTCGAACATTTTATCTTTTTAGTTGCCTAAGTGGTTGGTTTAATTTTCTCCATTGGTATGTGTGAGTTTTGTTTGGACGTCTTAGTGGTTGGTTACAATCGAATCATATACTCTTAGGATCATGCATAACTTGCATACATTTTATTGTTTTTTGTGTGTCTAATTACATATTCTAGGTGAGTTACTACTTGAATTATTTAGGTACATTTTATAACTTGATACATCTTTGCGAATTATTCAGAAAACTAATTTTTTTTTAAATATTTTATTACAAAAGATGTTATATTTATATTTTATGATTATTAACTTATTATTTGGTTGAATTTTTTCCGTGAGATGAACTGACTCATTACACCAACATTTAGGTACTAATGATCTCAAAGAGTTGCATGAATTATGTTTGTTTGGTACACGTGCATGGGAAAATGAGACTTTTACTTAAAAACAATATTTTGTATTAATAAAACTGATGTGGTACATTTTAAAGTTATTTACTTTTTATCGTTAACTTTAAATAGAAATGTATAAGTGAGTCTTAGAAGAATTAATAGAACCAACTTCTAATGAATCATAAGAAGCATTTGACAATTCATGAACAAGAAATAGTGCACCATCTACAAGTCAAGGTCATCATGAACCAAAACCTGGATGGAAATAAAAATTCTCACATCCAGACTCTTTGATCATAGGAAGTGTAAACAATCCTCTGAAGACCATGTCTATATTTAAAGAAACATCTATGTTTGGTGTTATCTGAAATTGAGCCTACAACAATAGACGAAGCTCTATTAGATGATAGATTGATAATGGTCATTCAAGAAGAATTGAATCAATTCAAAAGAAATGATGTATGGGAACTTGTACTCAAGCCTTAAAAATAGAAGTCAATTGGAACCAAGTGGGTTTTCAAAAAGAAACTGAATGACCAAGGTGAAATAATTAGAAACAAAGTGTAACGCCCCAGATTTTGATCCAATACATTACTTAAAGATATTTGTTTTCTTTTAAAAACGACAATAATTTTTTTTTCTTTATAGTGGTTTATCATATAATAAATAAAAGATGCGTTAGAAAATGACTTGATATATTTTGTTTGTTTGTAAAAGTACGTAATGCCATTTACTAAAATATTATTTATTTATTTGCAAAGTTAATCTACCAGTTGTTAGATCGATGTTCATTTATGCTCTAATATAAATTAAATTCACTTTAGGTGAAATAAAAAAATAAGATTGACTGATTCAAATTTTTCCTAGCGGAAGGAATCACACATTCGCGTTTCTATTTAAAATTAATGATGAAAAAGGAAATAAACATTAGCAATGTACCACTTCGGATTTTATCAATACAAACATTATTTTTAAGTCAAAATATCCTTTTCTCCACGCGCGTGCACGAAGAGAACATAATTTATGCAACTCTTCGATATCATTAGTACCTAAATATTGGTGTAAGGGGTCAGTTCATCCCACAACAAAATTAAATCAAATAGTAAGTTAACAGCCATAAAATATGAATATAAAATCTTTTAGTAATAAAAGATTTAAAGAAATTGATTCTTTTATAATTCACAAAGATGTATCAAAAGTCATAAAATGCATCTAAATAAATCAAGTAGCAACTCACCTTAGAACAAATAATTAGATCAAAATAAAAATAACAATAAAATATATGCAAGTTATGCATGCTCCTAAAATATATGATCCGGATATAACCAGCCACACATGCATCCACACAGAAGTTACCCATACCAATGGAGAAAATTAAACTAGCCACACAAGCGTCCACAAAGATGCATATGATATGTCATAAAATGATAATGATGCTCAAAAGGTACATGTCACCATCCACTTAGATAATCGCAACGGGAACAATATCCCACACACAAATCACTTGCCACTTAGGGAACCACAAAGATAACAATATTTAAAACACAAAACACAAATCATAAGTCACTTAGGCAACTCAAAGATAAAATATTCAAAGTTAAATTTTAATCATATATGACATCAAGGTTTTATTCTCATGGATGCTTACAATCAAGAATAAGTAATTTTGCTATCCCAAATAATATAACACACAAACACGTGAATAAATGTCTTAGAGTCATAACTTCCATTTTATAAACTATAACATTTGGATTTAGAGACCTGTTACTGATACACATAAAACTCTAGTAATGAAGAACACATACAAATATAAACTTTATTTCTTCTACTATAAAATTTTATCCCATTATTAGTCATTTAGGCATACAAATCGAGGTTTACCACTAAACACATCACAAAAATCAACCTAATCATTTTATCACAATTAAAAATTAAATTTTTTCATCAATTCCCCCAAGACTCATATAGTATTCATAAAAATCAAAACTTTAAAATGAAATAGCACAAAAATCGAAACTTTAAATTAAAAACATCCTAACAAACATATTACTCATGAGGTCATAATAAAAATCATAACTTTATAATTAAGTATACCTAGCCAACACAAAAATAGCAACTTTACATCAAATACATGACAACAAGCATATTACTCATGTTATAATAATATAGAAAAATCAAAATTTTATAATTAAGTTTATCAAGGCAAACATATTACTCATAAAATGAAAAATATTATATTTAAATTCTTTAAGGCAAACATAAAATCAACATTTTTCTTTTAAGAAATCAAGACATATATCAATATCTTACAAATTATTAATTTAATATCTAGCCTAACCTTGCATGGGGAAAAGCCCTCACCTTTGGCGCTTTCTTTCTCAATACCTCTAAATTCTTACAATAAATAGATCATGAGGCAAGGATGAATTCAACACAGATAGATAGGGAGATTTACAACTTCAAAAATTATTTTGGGAGTGTGCGAATGATGAATAAGTGTGACGTCAAGAGGGCCTAATGGAAATGTATGAACAAAGGGAGGAGTCGTGAGATTGTTAAAACAAGGGAGATTTCAATAGTTATTTACATTGCAATATTTTCATTGATTTCTTGTCTAAAATTGAAGTGCACTTAATTAGGATGTGTATTTACAAAACCAATTGAAATCATGTGTATTTATGTGTATGAGTTAATTAGGATTAATTAGTAGAGTTCATCATATATTGCAGGGTGTCACACCACTCCTTTTAATTAAATAAATAAATTAGAGGGTGTCACATCACTCTTTTAAATTTTTTTTCTAATAGTTACAAAACCAAAATTGCATAGAATTATTTTTGTAGAGAATTAAAATAAAATCATAATCTTGGTTTTAGAGAGAGGAATGCATGAGATATAACAAAGGAGAATAATCTTTTTGTTGTCCTATCTTATTTGCACAAAAAGATAAAATTCATAATTAAATTTATAATTTTAATTTCAAAATTAAACTAAAGGTGTTAAAGAGGAGATAGAAGTGGGTGCATGGTGTCAAGAATGAGGGAATGTACATTATCTCCTCTCATAATTTGTTGAGAAAAGGATATAAAGTCTATATTATATCAAGACAACACTGTGAGTTGTCATAAAATCTTGTCATGAAGGAGTAAAAAGTATGAGTCAAGTAACTATTTTTTTTTTTTACTCTAAAGATGGACGTACCAAACATATTTTCAAATACATGAAGGTTGGGTTTCACTAACTCAACTATCTCCTAAAATGAATATTTATTTGGTCAAAAATAAAACTAACAAACAATATAACTTCTATAAATTCTAACTTAATTAAATAATTGAACAAATATTTTATCAACTAAAATAAATCAAGCAAGACAAAAATTTCACTGCAAATCATACATAACAAAATAAAACAAACATATCTAACACATCAATTTTATGATTATCGAAACTAATCAAATAAATATAATACACAATAATCCATTTAGGAAATAATCACGTCATAAATTGTCCCCATGTAATTATCATATCAAAACAATTAAATAAAAAATAAAGGTTATAATGATTCAGGTAAAACTAAGTGTGATAAAATTTAATTAAATTTATCTATACATAGAAGAATTATTAATTAAATAATAAATCACGACAATTACTAAAAAGACACATATATAATATATATTAAAATATTGGGGTTTTACACAAAGATAGATTTGTAGCTCAAGGATACAATAGACATGAAGGTGTTGATTACACTGAAACTTTTGCCCTTGTGGAAAGGTTAAAGACAATCATAATTTTACTTTCTTTTGTAGTATTTAAGAAAATCATTTTATATCAAAAGGAAGTGAAAAATGCTTTCTTAAATGGTTATATATATGAAGAAGAGTATGTCAAACAACCTCTTGATTTTGAAGATAGTGAGTTTCCAGACTTGTTTTCCAATTGAAGAAACCATTATATGGTCTGAAACAAACTCCAAGAACTTGGTATGACATACTTAGTTTTTTTTTTTTGGTATTAAAACATGATTTTGAAAGAGGCCAGATTGACACTACTTTATTTAGAAATCATCTAAGAATGAACTTCTCATTGTCCAAATATATGTTGATGATATAATTTTTGGTTATACTAATGGCAAGCTCTATCAAGAATTTTTTAAATTAATGCATTATGAATTTTAAATGAGCATGATTGGAGAATTAAAATTCTTTCTTGGAAACAAAATTCATCAAATCCCATATGGTGTATTTATTCATTAGACCAAATACACGGGAGAACCGCTTAAGAATTTTAAAATGGATGAATATAAGCCTATTTCTACATCTATGCATCCACATGTTCTCTTGATAAGGATGCATCAAGTAAGAAGGTAGATCATAAGGTATACAAAGGGATGATTGGCTCTTTTATTTACTTAACTGCATCTTGACCTGATATTCTATTTTACTGTATGTGTGTGCGTGCCAAATTTCAGTCTGATCCTAAAGGATCCCACTTAACAGTTGTTAAGAAGATCTTTAGAAATTTGGAAGGTACTACTATTCTTGGTATGTGTTATAAGCCATCCTTTAAGTACAAGTTAGTAGGTTTCTATGATGCTGACTATGCTGGAGACAAGCTAGAAAGAAAAATCACCAATGGAAACTATACATTCCTTGGTGAGAATATAATCGATCTCCTGGTCAAGCAAAACACAAGGGACGATTGATCTATCTACAACAAAAGCAAAGTCATAACTCTCACATATTCTCACACTTTGGCTTCTTCTCATTCTACACTCGATAATGTGTCTCATGTTCCTATAGTGAATTGTAATCTCGATCAACTGGATATCCTACACGAACTCCAAGTAAATTTGGCAAACCTCGCTAAGAACGGGTTGGATTTTATTGAATATGTTGCTGGCGCTAGTTGGTCTGAATACTTTAACCTAGAACCATATGTTGCTTTGGGCGTTATAGTTAAGGAATTATGGAGATTCTCTAATGGTAACAAGGATGGAGAAGTGTTAAGTATGGTGTTAGAGCTTCTCATCAGTATCACTTAACAATCCCTCGATGCCATTATAAGGTGTTTGGAATAAGGAATGGTCGTTGAAAATGGTTATGAGTCAAGGGTTGGCTCCTTCAAAATAAAATAAAAAAGTTATTTGAAGATTCTAAGGTCAATTCCAATTTAGTTCTCTTAAAACCTGAATACAAGGTGCCCTTCAAGATTATAATTATGAGTGTGGTACCTAAATATGGATTTATAGACCATGTTAGTAAAGTCCGCAAGGGTCTGATGTGGAACATCTCACACATGATCAAGAAAAATATCCTTAACCTAATTTTAGAACACGTGAGGTCACATGTTATCAACTTTTGGCCAGGAAAGATCATAAAAATCCTTTACCCTAATCTCAACATTGGTGTACTGATGAGAATTCATCTCATTCAAGCCTTATAGGAAGTAGGAGGATATGTTCAAGAAGAACCCCTAGTTTCATCATTTGCACTAGTGTTCAACATTTCAAATGTCATTAAGATGAGACTCTTCTCTTCGAAGGACTGCATACGACTAAGTAGTTACGTTAGAAGAACTTATGGTCAACAAAGTGGATATCATAAATTTTCCTTTATGATTGAAGATTTGTATGCCCCCATCTTTGATGAAGATAATAAAGAGGTTGTTCTGAAATACCTGAGGATGTACCAATCTGGCAAATAGATGGCTCAAGTCTGCCTCCATCTTCCCTAAGCAACTCAAGTGTTTAAGAAGAAATGAAAAAAACGTAGTCAAGACAATATGTGTAGACGAGGATGATGCAAAAGTTACCAACACTAATGAAGAAGAAGAAAACCCCATCTTGAGGAAGAAATAAAAGGTAATATCCACTTTTGAGCACACTATTTCCTTTGATATTCTTTGTAATGCTAGTGGTAATGAACTTCTAGAACTAGAAACCTCCACACATTTTACTCAAAATCCAAACTTAGCTTCACATTCCTCTAGGCTTGCACCTACTACACTTTCATATTCTAACTCTGAATAAGATACCTCAGACGAAATCTTTGATGCAACCTTAGAAAAACATGTTGCTGCTCATAGATACAAGGGTTAATTGCACTTTTAGTCCCTATATTATTAGCAATTCATCAAAATGGTCGCTTTATTTTAAAAGTCAACAATTTTGGTCCCTCCCTTAGATTTTTGAACTAAAAAAAATGCGGAATTGACATATTTTTAATAACATGACATACAATTCTATGATATAGAACCATCTAGATGCATTTATTATTCATATGTCATTAATTAAATTAAAAATATTAAAAATTTCCAAAGTTGAATGGTAAGTTTTTACTGCATTTTATTCCAATTTCATAGGTGTTAATCAAAAGGAGGACCAAAATTGTCGACTTTTAAAATAGGGAGACCAATTTCGGGAATCCGTAAAAATAGAGGTACTAAAATAGCAATTAAGCCTATATACAAATAATATCCCTACCCTCTTAACAGGCAAATTTTAACCCCAACACTTCCCTCTACTCACACTAACCCTCCACAAATACATACCCATTCTACCAATCCACTTACACTTACCCTCTCCACACTTTCCTCTGACCCTCCCCTAGCTGCGCTTTTGAAACCTCTTCAGATGACTTCTTTGCTCCTACCCCACCTCTATCTCACTCTAAACCTACCATGTAACACCCCGTTTTTCAAAGCGATGGTGTATTTTTTTTTCAAAAGGAATTAAAATAAAACAGAGAAATAAATAAGGTAACACACATTTGGATAAATATTTAAGTCGTAACACAACGACAAATAAGTCCACAGAATTTACGAGCAGCGGAAAAATTCTCAATCCATGAATTCAAAATATATATATAACAAAAGTAGTACAGTCTTCCAGTTTAAAAATAAACGCAACCCAAAAGAAGGACATCCGTTCCCTCTGTGACAACCTAGTCTGATCATTTTACAAAACAACTAAACACCCTGGGTGATCTCCACGCGCCCCGTGAGATCCTCCTAACGTAGCCGCAGTCAAGCGTTCCCATCTCCATTCCCGTCCGTAGGGTACGAACCGGTAGGATCGTCCTACATCATGGGATTAAAATTGGTATTGCAATCCAACATGTTATCACCAAATTCCAAAACATAACACTTAACATTTATAACACAATTAATACAACATCATGGGTTTCAAAATGGTATTGCAATCCAACATGTTATCACCAAATTCCAAAACATAACACTTAACATTTATAACACAATTAATACAACATCATGGGTTTCAAAATGGTATTGCAATCCAACATGTTATCACCAAATTCCAAAACATAACACTTAACATTTATAACACAATTAATACAACATCATGGGTTTCAAAATGGTATTGCAATCCAACATGTTATCACCAAATTCCAAAACATAACACTTAACATTTATAACACAATTAATACAACATCATGGGTTTCAAAATGGTATTGCAATCCAACATGTTATCACCAAATTCCAAAACATAACACTTAACATTTATAACACAATTAATACAACATCATGGGTTTCAAAATGGTATTGCAATCCAACATGTTATCACCAAATTCCAAAACATAACACTTAACATTTATAACACAATTAATACAACATCATGGGTTTCAAAATGGTATTGCAATCCAACATGTTATCACCAAATTCCAAAACATAACACTTAACATTTATAACACAATTAATACAACATCATGGGTTTCAAAATGGTATTGCAATCCAACATGTTATCACCAAATTCCAAAACATAACACTTAACATTTATAACACAATTAATACAACATCATGGGTTTCAAAATGGTATTGCAATCCAACATGTTATCACCAAATTCCAAAACATAACACTTAACATTTATAACACAATTAATACAACATCATGGGTTTCAAAATGGTATTGCAATCCAACATGTTATCACCAAATTCCAAAACATAACACTTATAACACAATTACTACACATACCAAATGAACCAACAATTCACAATTTAACAGGGTGTAGTCTCTCACGGACAAACACCTGTGCAGTCTCTCACGGACAAACACAATTCCCTCAGGAACGTAAGTCGTAAACGTACCACCTATCACGGGTCAACACTGTTTACCGAGGTGCCACCCATCCCGGGTCAGCACAACTTACCAAACACAATTCCCTCAGGAACGTAAATCGTAAACGTACCACCTATCACGGGTCAGTACTGTTTACCGAGGTGCCACCCATCCCGGGTCAGCACAACTTACCAAACGTAAATCGTAAACGTACTGTCTATCACGGACCCGTACCATTTACCAAGGTGCCACCCATCCCGGGTCAGCACGATTTACCAAAACACACCTAAGTAAATGAGACATTAAGAGATTCCCCATTCTTAACGCCCAGTTAACTTAAACGATTTTCAAAACAAAATATTAAGTAACCGAGACATTAAGAGATTCCCCATTCTTAACGCCCAGTTAACTTAAACGATTTTCAAAACAAAATATTAAGTAACCGAGACATTAAGAGATTCCCCATTCTTAACGCCCAGTTAACTTAAACGATTTTCAAAACAAAATATTAAGTAACCGAGACATTAAGAGATTCCCCATTCTTAACGCCCAGTTAACTTAAACGATTTTCAAAACAAAATATTAAGTAACCGAGACATTAAGAGATTCCCCATTCTTAATTCTCATTTATCTTAACGATTTTCAAAACAAAACTTTCAGTAAATAAGTCATTAAGAGATTCCCCATTCTTAATACTCATTTCTGAAACGGTTTTCAAAAACAAACATTAAGTAACCGAGACATTAAGAGATTCCCCATTCTTAACGCCCAGTTAACTTAAACGATTTTCAAAAACAAAGGTTAAGTAACCGAGACATTAAGAGATTCCCCATTCTTAACGCCCAGTTAACTTAAACGATTTTTCTAAAAACAAAATATTAAGTAACCGAGACATTAAGAGATTCCCCATTCTTAACGCCCAGTTAACTTAAACGATTTTTCTTAAAACAAAATATTAAGTAACCGAGACATTAAGAGATTCCCCATTCTTAAGACCCAGTTAACTTAAACGATTTTTCTTAAAACAAAATATTAAGTAACCGAGACATTAAGAGATTCCCCATTCTTAACGCCCAGTTAACTTAAACGATTTTTCTTAAAACAAAATATTAAGTAACCGAGACATTAAGAGATTCCCCATTCTTAACGCCCAGTTAACTTAACAATTTTCAAAACAAAATTTTAAGTAACCGAGACATTAAGAGATTCCCCATTCTTAACACTCATTTAACTTAATGGTTTTCACTTAAAACAAAATATTAAGTAACCGAGACATTAAGAGATTCCCCATTCTCAACGCCCAGTTAACTTAAACGATTTTCAAAACAAAATATTAAGTAACCGAGACATTAAGAGATTCCCCATTCTCAACGCCCAGTTAACTTAAACGATTTTCAAAAACAAATATTAAGTAACCGAGACATTAAGAGATTCCCCATTCTCAACGCCCAGTTAACTTAAACGATTTTCAAAAAACAAATATTAAGTAACCGAGACATTAAGAGATTCCCCATTCTCAACGCCCAGTTAACTTAAACGATTTTCAAAAAACAAATATTAAGTAACCGAGACATTAAGAGATTCCCCATTCTTAACGCCCAATTAACTTAAACGATTTTCAAAAACAAATATTAAGTAACCGAGACATTAAGAAATTCCCCATTCTTAACGCCCAGTTAACTTAAACGATTTTCAAAACAAAATATTAAGTAACCGAGACATTAAGAGATTCCCCATTCTTAACGCCCAGTTAACTTAAACGATTTTCAAAACAAAATATTAAGTAACCGAGACATTAAGAGATTCCCCATTCTTAACGCCCAGTTAACTTAAACGATTTTTCACAAACAAACGCACATTAAGTAAACAAGACATTAAGAGATTCCCCATTCTTAACGCCCAGTTAACTTAAACGATTTTTCTTAAAACAAAATATTAAGTAACCGAGACATTAAGAGATTCCCCATTCTTAACGCCCAGTTAACTTAAACGATTTTTCACAAACAAACGCACATTAAGTAAACGAGACATTAAGAGATTCCCCATTCTTAACGCCCAGTTAACTTAAACGATTTTCAAAACAAAATATTAAGTAACCGAGACATTAAGAGATTCCCCATTCTCAACGCCCAGTTAACTTAAACGATTTTCAAAACAAAATATTAAGTAACCGAGACATTAAGAGATTCCCCATTCTTAACGCCCAGTTATTTCCTTCTTTCCTTTATATAACCTTTTCTTTTCCTTTTCCTTCCTTCTAATTTCCTTTCTTTCTATTCTCTCCAAGCAAACATATATATATATATATATATATATATTAAATATAACTTAACAAATATCTCAAAATATCTAGATATTTGTTAAATTACCATTTCACCCGTAACACATTAAATTCTCCGTAAAGGATTTACCGCACTTAATTTAAATTTATTTATCGACGAGTAATTCTAAACGGGTTCAAAATAACTTTTTGATCCTATACACTCCATAATATTATTAACTTTGGCTAAAAAGCCTCCGAGCCAAAATCCAAAACATATAAAATACATAAAGTGTACTTTAAAATTATGGGTCTTACATACCACCTTCATCCCTTTGGACCTAGGTCTCTTCAATCATTCCATTCCTTATGGCTTTCTGAAACCTTAATTCATTCATTTCCTCTCATTGCCAAAATCACCTTGATTCACAATAGGAATGCTCACAGTTTTGATCCTAATGATGTTTCAAATCAACGAAATAAAATCCTCTCTTTTGACATCAATTGGATAAGGGACAACATGGAGCATGGAATGCGTCTGGCCTATCAAAATTCGGTAAAAATCTAAACATTTTGTTTATAAATAAGTGATGATAAAATCCTTGTATATTTTTGTCTTTGGTAAAATAGAGTAAATGGTTAAATGTATGTAAAACCCATCACCATGTATATAGAATATGCTCCCCCTAGTTGATCTAAAAGATCATCTATTCTTGGTAAGGGGTATTTATTTTTAATGGTTACATATCCAATTGCCTATAGTATATGCAGTGTATCACCTCACCATCCTTTTTCATTACTAATAGTATAGGGGTACCCCATGGTGACACACTAGGTCTGACGAATTGTTTGCTTATAAGATCCTCTAATAAATCCTTAAGTTCACTCAGTTCTACAAGGGAAATTCTATAAGGAACAATGGATATTGGTTTTGTTCTAGATGCGAAGTCTGTGGAGAATTATATCTCTCTCTAGTGGCGAGGATGTCACCTCTTATGGGAAAACATCCTCATACTCACTTACCCTTGGAATGCTTGACAGTTCTATTTCTGACTCTAAAATTGAAGATAACATTAACAATATACTCTTACACCCTTTGACTAAACACTAGAAAAATTGTGAAGCAGTACATAAGGAATAAACTTATGGTTGCTCTGGTTGAGGAATGCTGGGTAGAATTATGACTTGCTTACCATGACAAATTAGAGTCACAAAATTTTCTAACATCAAATCCACTGCTAGTATAATATCTATTCTATTAAGGGGAAAACAAATTAGGTCCACTAAAAAGATCTCATCAAATAAGCTAGTTAGGCATTGAGGACATACTAAGGAAGTCTCCATCTGGTTCTTAGCTTCAATAGTTACTGCTAAAGTAAAAGGTAATTCATACAGGGAAATATTGAGTTGCAAAACACAATCAGAGGATATGAAGGAATAGGATGCCCTAGTGTCAAACATAACAACTAAGGGGTTTTGGTTTAAATAACAAGTACCAGTAATCAGATTATTTTTCTTAACTTGCTTGTCATCAAGGCCATACACCCTCCCAGAGTTTAGATTGTTTGAGTCGGAATCACCTTGCTTCAGATGTGTTCGACAAGAAACAATAATGTATGTAGGCTGCATGCAAAAGTAGGAGACATGTTTCCCCTCCAAACATTCCATGCGTGCTCCTTCCCACACTTAGAGCATCTTCTTGGCCTTGGAGAACTTGAAGTCTGCACCTACTTCCCTTACCCAAAGGAAATCTTCACCCTTAACTAATGATTAAATTTGTTAACATCCTTTCTATGTTGCCATTTCGTATTTTTTTCGTCCTACACTTTCTTCAAATATTCTTCAATGATATAACTCTTGTGAAATATTGCTTCTAATGTTACATCGTAAACCTCATTCAAATTGGTTGATTTTATAGTCCTAATTTGGGGTGTACTGGGCATGTGGGGAGAATCTAACTAGTTCCTCAAAGACTCACGTGCTTGTTGCAGATGGACAAATTCTAGCTCTTTATGTCTTCTAGCACTTTTGGGTAAATTTTTCTAAGAAAGTCACCTCAAAGGATGTTGATTCAAAGGATCATAATGGAGACTCAGAGGAAGATGAATTGACTTTCATATCCAGAAAAATTCAGAAGATGTGGAATAATAAGAAACATAAATTTCCCCAAAGTTATTCCAAGCAGTCCAATAGAGGAAAATATGATAAATATGACAAGAAAAACATCATATGCTATGGATGCAATGAACATAGACATATCAAGTCAGAATGTCAAAATCTAGAGAAAGGGAAACTTTATGGGATGAAAAGTCTGATGGCTACATGGGATGATTATGATGAATCCTCTAATGATGAAGAACAAGCAAATTTGAAATTGATGGCTCATACCAACTTTGCCTCTAGATCCAACTCATATTCTGACTCATGAACTGAATCAACAGATGAAGAAAAAGAGTTATTTTCAAACTTAACTCGATCTGAATTAATTACTGTTATAAATGACTTCTTGAACAAGAATCACAAATTGTCTTTAAACTTGAAAACACTTAGGAAAGAAAATGTAATCCTAACTGAAGAAATTAATGTTTTAAAGAATCAAAGTGCTGAAGTTAAAATAGAAAATACAACTCTAAAAACTCATATTGTTGAACTTAAGGTTGAAAATCTAACTCTCAAAAGTAATCATAGTTCAACATCAATGGAAAATACCACATGTTACTCTGATAAGGATGAAGAAGCATTTCATGAATTTCTTGCTAATGGTATGGAAAGAAACAAATATGCTTCTTTAACATAGGCATTTAGTAGAAATGATAAAAGAGATCTAGGATTTGAAGAAACTATAACTGAACCTTAACCTATTCCCTGTGATATCTTGTGTACTTCTTTCTCTAAGAAAGGTCACTCCAAATTATCTTGTCCCATATTAAATACAAGGAAAGACTAGAAACCTTTAAAGACTAACAAACCAAGACCCAACCAAATTTGGGTACCTAAGAACAAAACTATCTATGTTGCAGATGTCCTCAACAATCAAGTTAAAATACCAATCATGTTACCTAGATAGTGGATGCTCGCGACACATGACGGGAGACAAGTCTACATTCCAAAAACTAACATTGAGCAAATGAGGCACAATGACTTTTGGAGGAAAGAAAAAATGCCAGATCACTTATCAAGGTACAATTGGTAATGGTACTTCCCTTTCTATTAAAGATGTATTGTTTGCTAAAGTTCTTAACCATAATATATTAAGTATTAGTTAGTTAAGTGATAATAATTATGATATTATATTTAATCAAAAAACATGCAAGGCAGTTAGTCAAAAGGATTGATCTACACTCTTTTTATGTTAGAGGAAAAATGACATTTATAAGATAAATTTGTTAAGTCTAGAGAAACAAGAGGTTAAGTGTCTTATGTTAGTGAATGAAGAGAAACTAATTTGGCACAAAAGATTAGGTCATGCAAACCTTAGATTAATTTCAAAACTGAATAAACTTAAACTAGTCAAAGGTCTACCAAAGCTTAGTTGCAAAACTGAAATTATGTGTGAAGCTTGTCGAAAGGGAAAACAAACAAAGAACTCTTTTACCCCTAAGAACTCATTCTCTTCCTCAAAGCCCCTTGAGCTCTTACATATAGATATCTTTGGGCAAGTGAAAATAGTATTTCAAAGTGGAAAGAAATATGGCTTTGTTATAGTAGATAATTAAACTAGGTGGACATATGTATAAACCTTAAGAAGTAAGGATGAATCCCACAAAGTGTTTATCACATTTTGCAAATAAATAATGAATGAAAAATGTCTTAAGATTGCAAAAATTAGAAGTGATCTTGGAGGAGAATTTGAAAAAAAGTTATTTGAAAGTTGTTGGACTTTAGTCCTTTTAATCCTAATTTTGACATAATTAACAAACATACAATGTTCATACATCATATGATAAATCTAACATTTTAACTGAGCAAGATTTAAGGAACAACAACTCAACCCTACACACTTGAGACAAATTGCTTGGAACTCAAGAAATCAACAAAAGTTGAATATTCACTAAGTAAATCGATTGGGAAATCAATTTCATAAAAAGGGTTGTAAGCAAACATAATTGTTTGTGGTTGTATAATCGATTAGGCAATCGACTGGCACAATTAGAAATGAAAATTGCGCAAGTCAGTGGCAACCTGTTTTACAGGCTAATCGATTGGCAAATCGATTGTGCACATCACAAAATAAAACTGATTGAAACACATCGATTGGGAAATCGATTGAGCAAGTCATAGTGACAATCCATTTTCTAGGCTAATCGATTGGCAAATCGATTGCTTAAATAATATTTCAAAAATAACTTGACCTGTGACAAACACAATCGATTGGACAATCTATTGTGAAAATTTCAATCATGTTAAGTTTGGTTTCAATCGATTGGGAAATCGATTGAACTAAACATCTGGTAAGAATTTTTCAGGCAAATACTACCAAATCGATTAGCACTTCGATTAACATGAAAATAGCTAAGTCACTGTCTTAAACACAATCGATTGGCAAATCGATTGAAAGAAATATTTTGAAATCACAGTGAACTTTCAGTTAGTGGCCAAATCGATTCTGTGTATTTGTAAATCGATTATGAGACTTAGTAAATCGATTAAGTTATCGATTGGTGAGATTTTTATTGGAACAAAACACCTGACATCGATTATGCAATCGATTCATATAAGTCTGCACATAATTTACTGAAAAATGTTTTTAAAAGAATCGATTGGCAAATCGATTGGTTTGTATAGTTTCAAGATTCAAGAAAAACAAGACTCGCGATAATCGATTGGCAAATCGATTAGGCCTGTTTTATCACATTAATGAATCGATTGGTAAATCGATTTATTAGTTTTTTTTCAGAAACTATATAAACTGTTTTCAATCTTTCTCTCATAACACATTACAACTGATCATAATACTTGAATATACTTCAGAACACTGAAGAACTCTTAAGAACATTTGTTAACATTTTGATATTGCTTTTTCAGATCAAAACCAAAAAGATTATCCATAATCATTGAGAGAGCTGAAAAAGTATTCTTGAGAGAAAAGACAATGTTCTCATAAAAAATTATTGAACAACCAGATTCGTGTGAGATACATTGATCAAGATTGAAGACACTTTTTGTACTTCTTTTATTTTGCTTGTAATAAATACTTTGTAAAGAAACGACTGCGAAAAATCCAGCTAGAAACTGGTGGCGATCTTCTTGGGTGAGAGGCCTCATCAAGAAGGAGCTTGACTTGATCTTGTGTGAGTCTGCCGAGTGACTGCAAGGATCAAGGGGTTAAGCAATAGGAAATAGATTGTGTTAGATAGATAGGTTTCGAGGAAACTGGACAATCTGTAAACAAGTCACAATTCTTTCTATTGGAGAAAAAACTGAAATCCAGTTGGATTGTCAAGATTGGATGTAGGTTGTCTTATTGACAACTGAACCAGGATAAACCTTGGTGCATTCTATCCCTTATCCTTTTACTTTTAATTGTTAAGCTTGTATGCCGCATTATTATTCCGCTGTGTGTATGAATCCGAATAAATCTTGCATTGTATGATTGTATGTTCGATCTTAATTGTATGCTAGAAGTATTCGATTTTCTATATTGCTTTAATTTGTTAAAGACTGATATATTCTGATTATTTCGAGGTCATAATAATCAACAAAAGTTTTTGTGATAAGAATGGAATCTGTCATAACTTCTCCTCTCCTAGAACACCTCAACAAAATGGAGTTATAGAAAGAGAGAATAGGTCACTCCAAGAAATGGCCAGAACCATGATAAAGAGAGGAATATTGCAAAATACTTTTGGACTGAAGCAATTAACATTGCATGTTATATTCAAAATAAAGTCTTAATTAGGTCTATATTGAATAAAACACTATATGAGTTTTGAAAGGTAAAATACATAGCATCTCTTGCTTTAAACAATTTGATTGTACTTGTTATATGTTGAACACTAAAGATAACCTTGATAAATTTGATTCTAGATCTCAAAAGTGTACCTTCATTGGATACTCTAAAAGATCTAAGGCTTATAGACTGTTTAATAGGAAAATTCCGATTGTGGAAGAATCCATACATGTTAAATTTGATGAAATACAACTTGACCTTGAAAAGTCAAAGTAAGATGATGATAATGAAGGTTTACCGGGACTGGAGGAAGCAGATCCAAACAAACTAGAAGAACTGGAAAAATTAGAAGATTCAAACAAATTCAGAAGAAGATGACAAATCTTTAGAGGATGAATCTGATCAATTCAAAAATAGTCAAGATTAGTCATAATAAAGTCATATCACCCTAAAACTCTAATCATTGGAAATGCAAGTGATCTTCGAGAACCAAATCATCAATAAAAGATACCACTTTATTTGGCTTACTCTCATCAATTGAGCCTACCTTTGTTGGTCAAGCATTGGCAGATGATGAATGGATTCTTGCAATGCAAAAAGAGTTAAATGAATTTAAGAGGAATGATGTTTGGGATCTAGTACCTTGACCAAAGAAGAACATTAATGAAACCAAATGGGTTTTCATAAAAAAGCTAAATGAAAAAGGTGAAGTGGTTAGAAACAACACAAGACTTGTCACACAAAGCTACAGTCAGCAAGAGGGCATTGATTACACTGAGACATTTACTCTAGTGGCCAGATTAGAAGCTATTTGTATCCTACTTTCTTTTGCTGCAAATAATAACATTACATTATTTCAAATGGATGTTAAAAGTATTTTTCTTAATGGTTGTATAAGTAAAGAAGTCTATGTTAAACAATCCTCTTGTTTTGAAAGTTCTGAATTTCCAAATCATGTTTGTAAACTTAGAAATTCTCTTTATGGTCTAAAACAAGCACCTAAGGGATGATATGATAGACTTATTAACTTCTTGTTTAAAAATATAGTTGAAAGATGACAAGTAGATAATACACTTTTAGAAAACCCATAGGAGAATAAATTCTTATTATTCAAAATTATGTTGATGAAATTATTTTTGGATCTACTAATGATACTCTTTTCCAATAATTTTTTGAATTGATGGAGCTTAAATTTCAAATGAGAATGATTGGAGAACTTAAGTTCTTCTTAGGGATACAAATTCAGCAAACTCAAAAAGGTGTATACGTTCATCAAACTAAATATACAAAAGAGCTTCTCAGGAAGTTTAAGATGAATAAATAAAAACCTATGGCTATACCAATGCACACTACCTGTTCAATTAAAAAAGATGATTCATGCCAAAAAGTTGATTAGAAAACCTATATAGGAATGATAGAATCCTTATTTTACCTTATCGCTTCTAGACCTAAAATCATGTTTAGTGTATGTGTATATGAAAGATTTCAAGTTAACCCTAGAGAATGACATTTAACCGTTGTAAAGAGAATCCTTAAATACCTAAAAGACACTACCAACATTACCTTTTTCTACAAGAAATTTTCTAAGTACAAACTAAGTGGGTATTGTGATTCTTATTAGGCAAAAGATAAACTTGAGAATAAATGCACAAGTGGAAACTGCAAATTTCTTGGTGACAACTTAATCTCTTGGTCAAGTAAGAGACAAAACACAATTGCCATGTCAATATTAGAAGTTGAGTACATTTCAGCAGCTGGTTGTAACTCTCAACTACTTTGGATGAAACATCAACTAGAAGACTAAAAAATCCTAGAAACCAACATTTCCATTTATTGTGACAATACTTCTGCTATTTTCCTAACCAAAAGCCTTATACTTCAAGAGAAAAACACATAGAAATCAAACACCATTTTCATTAGGGATTTTTTTTTCAAAAAGGTGTGTTTAATATCCAGTTTGTAGACACCAGACATTAATGAGTGACATATTCACCAAACCAATAGCTGAAGATAGGTTTGACTTCATCAAGAAAAGACTAAACCTCATTCTTTTACCTAACTAATGGTGTGCCAATCTTAGAGTAGTTTAGTTTCATACTTGGATAAAAA
>NC_021161.2:15509967-15529495 GCF_000331145.2 Cicer arietinum | reverse complement strand
GGGGGGGGACAGATGTTTGATAATGTGGGGAGAAAAAAATATTTTGAAAAAGACTTAGACTTAGGGGGAGCATTTAGTAAAGAGGAGTCAAAATATTTATAAATTTTTTTTTTGTCAATAATATAGTTTTGTTATCAACAAAAAAGGTGATTGTTGAAACCAATTTGGTTTTATACTTAGAGTTTTGATGTTAATAAAAATATTTTATGAGAATAGTATATTTGAGTTCACAGAGTATGAAAGGAGATTCATGTTTTTGAAGAAAATTTAAGAGAAGATTTGATTCAGATTTATGATTAAAGAAGATATGGTCAATTGTTTTTGAAGGAAATCTAAATTAAGGTTTGACTGAGATTTATGATTGAAGAAAATCTTTGACCAAGTTGAAAAGAAGATATGGTCAAGATTTATCACAAGAAGATATGCATTATTTACAAGGATCTTTGATCAAGATTTATCTATAATAAAATAGGAATAGTATGAATCTGAAGAATTGATAAACTCAATCTAAACAAAATTCGAACATAATCAATATGAAGAATTTACAAACTCCATTCAAACAAAATACGAACAAAATCAATATGAAAATTTAAAAACTCAATCTGTACAAAATACAAACATAATCAAACTAGAAGAATTTCTCATATTGGATTCATAAATAAAGAATTTGCTAAAGAACATATCATCAAAAAGCATCTTGTTCATGATTAGTTTTGAAAAAGATCATTATTGACCAAGCTAGGAATGAAGATACAATTCAGAATTAACCAAGGAATAAATTGAATCCCTAATTTTATCTATAAATAGATACTCAAGGCTAAAGAAGAAGATCATCGAAGAATCATATAAGAGTAGAAGAACTCAAGCTCAAAATTACAAATGCATCTTAGAGTTGAAAGAGAAACACTTGCTCGAATAAGATATACTTTCTAAGTGTTTTTCTATAGTGTGATAGTCATTGTTATAATCAACTTTTTAGAAACAACTTCTCAAATTTAAAACCTTTGTATTCAAACCCGGTAATGGTGTTATTGTGCCTTCAAAAATTTGGGGTTGTCAGATTGTGTGGAAAAGACTTGGCTGATAGAGTCAAGGTGTGTGTTCCTTAAAAGTCTAGGGTTGTTAAGTTGTTTGAGAAGACTGGCTTAGTGGGTCAAGTGCTAAGTTAGTGGTGAACTAAGATAAGTTACTTATGTCACTTTATTCCTGCACTCCTTAGTTTTGTTATTGCTTCTACTCCAAGTAAATCATCAAGTATAAACTTGTTTAATCAAATAATGAAAAATTTATCAACTTAGTCAAACACAATTCAACCCCCCTTCTCGTGTTTTCTTGAAGGAATTGGAAAGAACATGAAAATTTGATGAATGAATGAGATGAAAAACTATGAAATTTGGTGTTGGTGTGTTGGAGTGTTTTTAAGATAAGATTGTAGCTGGAAAATGAAGGAGATGAGATGAAGGAGTTATTACATATAAGTGAAGAAGAAGGATAAAATGAAAAGTGACACGATTTCCTTTTGACACTTGGACATTACTAACAACCACTTTGCTATTTGTATTTTAACTTAAGTCAACTATTACTAAAATTAGAATATAATAAATAGTTGATTTTTTTTCTTCTTCTTGAAATTAATTTATTAATTTAAGTTTTAAAGAATATTTTCTCAAGTAGGAAGAGGGTTGTTATATTCCCTCCCCCTTAAGAAAATTATGTCTTTAAAATTTGAAAATCTGCCTATTGGAAGAGATAACGATACTCTTTCATCATATCAACATTTGTTTCTCAGGTTGCTTCCTCTGGTGGTGATACTCCCCAAAGAACCTTTACTAAGGCAATGGTCTTATTCCTTAATGTCTTCATGCTTCTATCTATAATTTGAGTTGGTACTTGATTGTAAGTAAGGTTGAGCTTCAATTGAAGATATTCATGACTCAAGATCTGATAAGGATTTGGGATATATTTCTTGAGTTGAGAGACATGAAAAACATCATGTAAACTTGACAAACAGGGTGATAAGGCTAATTTATAGGCTAAGGGACCTATCCTCTATATGATTTGAAAGTTTCCAACAAAGTAAGAGCTGAGTTTCTTGAATTTAACACCCTTCCAATGCCAACAATGGGGGTAACTCTAAGGAATACAAGGTCACCTTCATCAAATTCAAGGTTTTTTTTTTTTTTGTCTACTCTGAGTTATTCTCAATTTGTCACGAATGACTTTGATCTTTTCAATGATTTCTTGAATAAGCTCAGGTCTTATAATTCCTTTGTCCTCCACCTCTGACCAACATAAAGGAGTCCTACACTTACGTCCATACAATGTCTCATACGGAGCCATACCTATACTAGTGGGATAACTATTGTTATAAGCAAATTCTATCAGAGGCAAGTTTATATCCCAACTTCCACCATTCTCTAAACATAAGCCCTCAACATGCCTTCTAAAGTCTAAATGGTCCTTTCAGTTTGTCCGTCAATTTATGGATGGTAGGCAGTGCTAAAATTTAACTTGGTTCCTAAATATTTTTAGAAGGCTTTCCAACATATAGAAGTGAATTTAGTGTCCCTATCTAATGGTATACTGTAAAGGATTCCATGTAGTCTCATTACTTCTTATATAAATAGCTTGGGAAATTTTAGGGTAATGTAATTGGCCCTAACAAGTAGGAAATTAGCTGACTTGGCCTCTCTATCCACCATCACCTAGATGGAATCATACCATGATTGGGTACGAGGCAGTCCTACCACAAATTCCAAGGAAATAGAGTCCCACTTCCATTCAAGTATGTCTAATGTTTATAACAGGCTTGCTGGAGTTTGATGTTCTATCTTTACCTTATGATTGGTTATGCATTGAACTACGAAGGTGGTCACATCATTTTTTATCACTGGCCACCAATAGTTTTTCTTAAGGTCTTGATACATCTTTGTGGATCTAGGGTGAATGGTTAATTGACTCTTGTGGGCTTGGTCTAATACTATCTATTGGAACCAAGTTGGTTTTTCACTTAGAGTTTCGATGTTAACAAAAGTATTTTATAAGAACAACAAAAGTACTTCATTAAGTATGAAAACAAATTGTAAGAAGAAAATCAGAGAATACCACCAAAGGATACCACCAAAGGAAGTGACCAGAGGAACTCGTTAGAGGAAGTAAAAAGGTCAAAGGAAACAAAATGAAATTAGTCAACAAAACCGCCATAATCAGAAAAATGCACGATCTATAAAAGAACGTGCATCTGCCTCTATTGTTTTCTTCTCCAGTCTGGGTCTAAAGATGACCTCTGATAAATAGGTTTGAATTTTGTGCATATGAAGATTCAACGTGTTTATGGAGTTTCCATGCTCCAATGAACAATATTTATGAATGCTCTGATGAGCAATATTTAACATACTCCTGATGAACAATATTTAGCATGCCTCTAATGAACATTCCGCCGACTCGGAAGACAGCAACACATTCCAAGAATGTTGCCTCTGAAGTTGCAACAACTGTGAAGATTGCGACTCGTTCCAAAGTGTTTCCTCTTATATGCACTATCCTCTAAAGTTGCATTGACTTTGGTAATGAAACAAAGGTGAAGTTGCCCATGCCACTAATTCTAAGTCACATAGATTTACATTTTCCTATAACTCTGGTTATTCAAGCAACTCATCATTTGACTTCAACAACAAAAGTTAATGATTCTGATGGAGAAAAGTCCACGACTCTAAAGGAAGGTCAAAGGCTTTGATAGATTGAGCAAAATACTGAATTCGACTTAGTTGTATCTTTGCCTCTGAATGTTTAAAAATAAGCCCATATTTTGTTCCCGCCCAAATCAAATCAAACGTATGAAGGAAGACTTAAGGGAATCAATTTGCAAGCGTAATCTGAACAAATATGTACAATATCTTTCTAGAAGATTTGCGTAGATCAGATTCGAAAATTAGAAATTGCGTAAGGGTCATATTATCAAAACACATCTTTCATAATTATTTGTGAAGAAAATCATTGTTGACCAAGCTGGAATGGAGGTACAATTCAGAACATACAAGGGACTAAATTCAAACCCTAATTTCATCTATAAATAAAAGATCAAGGCTGAAGAAGAAAGTAAACACAACAATATACAGAAAACATTACAAACTCAAATTTCTCTAAGCACACAGAATTCAGGGTTTTAGTTTCAGCAAAGGCACTAGTTCAACTTTATATTATTCATTGCTTAATGCTTTATTGTTAGTGCGAGAAAATCATTGTAATAAATCTTCTTAGTAGAAGCAAAACCAAATCAGTTTCAAACTCTTTGTAACCAAGTCCGAAATTGGCTTTAGTGTGCTTCAAGCAATTTGGAGATCTTAGGTTGTGTTGAGAAGACTTGACTTGTAGGGTCAAGTGGGTAGTTTGCCTCGAACAATTTAGGGTTGTCAGATTATGTGGAGAGAACTTGGCTTGTAGAGCTAAGGTGTTGTGTGCCTTCAACATTTCGGGGTTGTCATTCTTTGTGGAGAAAACTTAGCTGGTAGAGTCATGGTGTTTGTGTTCCTAAAAAAGCCTTCCGTTGTCAAGATGTTTTGAGAAGACTTACTTGTAAGGTTAGGTGTTGTGATATTCAAGGGGTTGAATTAGTGGATTACATCCTTCTAAGTTAGGGGACTGGAAGTGGCTACAAAGTTGGGGGTGAACCAACATAAATTGCTTGTGTCACTTTACTCCTGGATTCCTTAGTTTTGTTATTTCTTCTGATCTATGTCATCAAATCCGAACTAGTTTTAATCAATTAATTAAAAAGAGTTTAACTTAGACAAACACAATTCAACCCTCCATCCTTCTCGTGTTTGCGAACTTTCACCATCCTCTTCAATTCCTAATCATTAGGGATGCAAATTCTATTTTGAAAAAGGATAGTTCCATCTACTGCCCTCAAAAAATTTGGGTGGTCTTTCCTGATTTGCAATTCTCCATCAAATACTTGGGATTGTCTAATTTGGGTTCTGAGATCACAAGAAATTGTTAGAACCAAGATGCTTTGGTGAACAATTCCTTACCTTATTTTGATGATAACAAAAGGTATTTTTTGGGAACAATTTAATACAATAATAATTTAATTTAATTGAGTGTGCAGAAAATAAACTAGAGGAAGCGCCTAGGATCAGAGGAAGTGCATCCACCATAAGATACCACCAGATGATACCACCATATGATATAACTAGAGGAAGTGACTAAAGGAAATCACCAAAAGAAGCAAACAAATCAGAGGAAAGGAACAACACACACATTTCGTTGTGTTGAACTGTACATTAGAGGAAGCAAGCGAAATAAGAGGAAATAAAATAAAAGGATGAATAAGAGGAAATGAACAACACACTCTATTCGCTTTCTCCAAAGGAGATGCCTCTAAGGATCTACCTCTGCCTCTAAGTATATGAGTCTAAGGATCTACCTCTCCCTCTAAGTATATGAGTCTAAGAATCTAAAGTAAAGTGAAACATGCTGCAATAAGTTGCCTCCAACAAGCAACTTAGAGGAAAATATTTGAATCTTATTTACAATAATGACTCTATCTCTACTAAGTTGCCTCAGGCCGTAATTTAACACCAAAAGATGATTGGGTATGCCTCTAAACTTCACACTACTTCTGATTTGTAGACTATGTCTCCAACAAAAGCAAGCGTCTAACTCTAAGGAAAGTCAATGCCTTAGATGAAAATGTCAACGCAAACATGAAAAAAGTCAATGTTGCATGAAAAGTAAACGCTTTGAAAAAGACAATGGCTCTGACTTTGATAAAAGTGATGACTCTGGAAGCTGACTCTGAAGACACGTTCTACATACAACTCTGAAACAATATCTACTGAAGGCCCACTGCCTCTGATTTTGATGCTAAAGATTCAAATGTGTAACATCCCGCTTTTTTAGGACATTAACTAACGAGATTCTAAATGTAAAAATTCAAATTCATTTTTATTTATTTATAATTATTTGAAATACTCATTTATCCTAAAATCAATTAATAATATTTTTAGTTATATTTTCAAAAATAAAGAATCAAAATATTTACAATCACTAAAAGTAAATTTAATCGTTAAAAAAAAGAGATTCCTATAGCCAAAACTATTGATATTTTACTACCCAAGCATAAATCTTAGTTGGTCATAAACTTTGAACTTGTGGTAAACTAACCCAACAAGTCTAACAACCACACAAAAGCATCTCAGAGCCTTAGGTTGACCGTAACATTATTCGCTCAATTTGCACTATATGTAATGTCCTGTCAAATGTAAGGGTCATCTCCAAATAACAAACACATAGCAAATATGCATGCATATATAGTTGTTATAGCAAAAATATAAATAAATCATGTACTTCATTTAACAATTAAAAATCACAACGCACTAAAGGCACAATAACAATGAAAATATAACATTACAATGTTTGCGTAATTAGTAACGTTAGTTCACTCAAACGACCAAACTACATTGACAATACAAATATAACATTACGATATCTATAATTAATAACAGTAATTCATTCATCCAAACCAAGTCAAAGAGGTACAATAACAATAAGATATAGAAGTAAAATATCACATATTTAATAACGTTAATTCACCAAAACCAAGAGATACAATATATTTGTTACCTTTATAAAACACTAGTCACACTTTAATTAATGCATATCCATACCTTATTACTTAGTCTATATGTCAATGTAATGATTCCGGAATATCGCCTCCCCGCAAGGGCTGTGGGTCCTTCCAAGCAACACCACTAACTCGAACTTCGTGGGTTCTTCCAACCAACACCACTAACTCAACATCCCCGCACGGATCTGTGGACTCCAACGAATTATGGACGCACCACCACACAACTATGAATAGATGCATGTGGACACTTTAATAAAATATAATGCGATACTAACTTATTAACGACATATCACATAACATTTATTCTTCAAACTTTGAATATGTTCAACACAACCATTATAACACCGTATCACATAACATTTATTTTCCATACTTTGAACATGTCAAGCACAACAATCATTAATATTCATTTGGAATATAACACACAAAAAAAACCAATAAATAACATCACAATACATTTCTATCACATATAATTCAAATAAAAAAGCGGATGGAGTGATGCCCTTACTGATATGAGTGTCGTTATTAAAATTCTCACGTAGCGGTCTTTGCTCCAAATGTGCTACATTTGTGGGATGAATCAGTAACTCATTTAGTTCTTGAATTTCTTTCTTTTTCTCTCCTAAACCCCCCGTTTTTGTTTTATTTCTTTTTATCAGTCAGTTTTGTTTTATTCCTTTTTATCATTAGAAGTGGCAAACGTGTGTTATTAAATGGGGAACTTGGTATTAAACGGGGAACTTGATATTAAATGGAAAACGTGTTATTTCAGCATAAACCATGAAATTTGTTTTTAACAGTTTCTTTTAAATATTATTATTATTATTATTATTATTATTATTATTATTATTATTTTCAAAAATTAAAATAACACACTACGATAGTAACTATCATCGACAATTTCTAGGATAATTATCTCAACTCTTAATAAGGTAAAATATAAAAATAAAATAAAATGTCTGGAAGTTACATTCTATCTGTCTTAAATAGTTTCGTCCTCGAAACTTGACCTTAATGAAGAAAATGCGGGTCTTACAACCCCTAACTTCTGCAACTATTTCCACTAAAGATCTGTTAGGGAACTTCTACTTATTTGCAGAAAAGCTCAAACAAATTGGTGGATTAACCTTGAACCAAGCAAGAAAAGCTGAAGGAAGAACCCAACTCCCATCTCCACAAATTAAACCAGAAGCAACAGCTGGAACCATCAAACTTGCTTCCTTTCTTTTCTTCATGCTCCAAACAAACACTATCAAACTACCAACCCACATGTCAATTGCAAGGTAAGCACCAACCGCAAAAGGCAAAGCCATTGCCATTGGAAGTGTGACCCATTTTCTAATATTTTTTGAGCTCAAATCTCTTAACAGGTTAGCCAACACAACAAATGCAAAAACCCATAACAGAATTGTAAGCAGTGATTTTGGTAGTGCAGAAAAGCCTTCAATACCAAGAATTTCCATGTTTCTATAAATGATAGCATATGGTGCTTTGTATTCGCCATTAGGGTTTCCAACATGATAAGAATGGTAAAAATAAAGAATGAGAGTGGAGCTACAACACAACCTATTGTTGTACCGATAGCTTGCATTACAAGCATCGATCTCGGGGAAGTAAAAGTTAGATGACCAGTCTTGAAATCTTGCATTAAATCAGATAAAGTTGAAGCAAGAGATTTTATAAGTCCACATGCTACAAGTCCAGCAACAACACCATCACTTTTACCTCCTAAGGCTGCAAGAATGAAAAGTGCACTTTACCATAATTGTAGGCCAGGTTCATGTCGGTTAAGCCTGCACCATAAACATTGCAGCGGCCAAGTACTGGTGCAAGGAGATAAGCAACTACCACAAAGTACAACTTCACTTGTGGGAATATGAAAGGGATAACAAAGATGGAAATTATGGTGAATACTCCATAGCCTACACATGCTAACCATATAGGAATGCTCTCTTTAACAAACAATTCGTCACGTGTAATACTGTCTAGAGGTTGGTTCTGGTTATTTTCTGTATTGTGATTCCTTTTTTTTATGCAATCATGAAAATCTGGAAAAACTCAAATCAAATTTGTAGTGCCTTTTAATTGTTGTTCATTCAAATCAAGACCTTATAACCATTAAGACTCTTCATGCTACTTTCTGGTAAACTTTCAGGAAACCAATTTCCTTTTAGTACTCTGATCAATGGCCACATAATGCCCCATGAAACCACAGCACCAAAAAGCAATGATAAATTGACAAGATGAGAACAAATCATTCCTGCTCCAACATAAGTTAAGCTGAAATCAAAGTAAAACGTGTTTTTCCATGCTTGCAATCCAAATGTAGGAAACTGAGCAAATCCACATAGGTCTCCACCAGCATAGAACCATTGGAAGAAAAACCAAAGCAAACTGAATGAGAAGAAACTAGTGAAACCTTTAACCTGCTTCTTGGCCATGACAATTCCTTTAGGAGTATGGAATCCATTAATAAGAACACCTGTAGCAGTTCCACTTGGATAAGCTAATTTGGCGTCTATTATCCTCATCTTTCTAAAGGGAATTAAAGCTGATAGCCCAACAAAGTAAGTAACAAAGAGAAAGCCTGTCATCCAACCAATTCCAAGCTCCTTGGTGTCAAGAGTATTCCCTGGTGCATTAATCCCTCCAACTCGCTCATATGTCTTCCTATTCAAACCCAAAAGGTATGATACAAAACCACCTCCAAAAGATGCACTGTAGCACGCAACATCAGAAGTCTGAATTATGGTATTTTCCTGTCTAGTGAAAGGTTTTGAACAATATTTGCTTTCTCAAGAATCTTAGTCCAAGATTTAATGAAAACAAAGTCAAGGAGAGCAATTGATACATTGAGATTAGGGACTAGTCCAGTTGTGAGGTTCAGTTTCATAACAATTACACTATACATTAAGCCAATAAGTATGCTAGCTATTAGTCCTCTATTTGTGATCTATTTTCTCCATGGTGCTATTGTGGTTGCATCTTCTACCTCAACTCCTCCAACCTTTTCAATGCCATCTCTCCCTAAATTCTCAATCTCTCCGAGTTCTATTTCTTCATTGTTTACATTTCCCATTTGGATCAACAAATCATCTTCTTCTAATAAGTGAATCAATCTTTCTGGCAATGAACAAAGAGATTTTATGAATTGCAGAAAAGAAATTTAAAGGAGGTAAGATAAGAATCTTAACAAACCCACTAAGTTTCAACCACGCTTCCATCGCGCCACTCTGATAAATCGATTAAGAAGAGGATTTGTGTTCTTGTGCAATATGCACACAATGTTTAGGTGAAGAAATATTTCGATCAAGGTTTGAGTGGTGCATAATAAGACTAAAAAGCTATCCCACTAATAAGACTAAAAAACTATCCCACTAATCCGCAGTCCAATCTAGATCGAACTGCTCTGATACCACTTGTAACATCCCGCTTTTTCAAGACATTAACTAACAAGATTCTAAATGTAAAAATACAAATTCGTTTTTATTTATTTATAATTATCTTAATTACTCATTTATCCAAAAAACAATTAATAATATTTTTAGTTATATTTTAAAAAAGAAAGAATCAAAATATTTACAATCACTAAAAGTAAATTTAATACGTTAAACAAAAGAGACACCTATAGCCATAACTATTGATATTTTACTACCCAAGCATAAATCCTAGTTGGTCATAAACTTTGAACTTGTGGTAAACTAACCCAACAAGTCTAACAACCGCACAAAAGTATCTCAGAGCCTTCAATTGCATGCTATTGTACTTCAACGCATTTCTCCTATTAGGTTGACCGTAACATTATTCGCTCAATTAGCACTATATATAACTATATATGGGTGCATATTTGTTATGTGTTTGTTATTTGGAGATGACCCTTACATTTGATAGGATTTAATACTTGTGATTTAATAATATTATGAATTTAATATTATGAAATTACAAGTTTACTACTCAAGATTTGAATTTTTTAGTATGTTATGGATTTAGTACTCGTGATTTATTGCCAGTAATAATTTATTACCCGTGATTTAAATTTTTCTTTTATAATTATTCATATGATATGAATTTAATACTTGTGATTTAATAACATTATGAATCTAATATTATGAAGTTAAGAAATTTCTACTCAAGATTTGAATTTTTGTATGTCATAAAATTAATACTCGTGATTTGTTGACATTAAGAATTCATTACTTGTGATTTGATTTTTTTTTTTAAATAATTCTTTATATGTTATGGATTTAGTACTTGTTATTTAATAATATTATGAATTTAATATTATAACGTTACAAATTTACTACTTAAGTTTGTGACAAAAGATCAAAAGAACTTAAAAAAATATTGGACAATTCCATTATTACAAAATCGTCTTGAAAGAAAAACCAATGTTTACCCCACTTTCGTCACACGTCAATACTCATTAACTACTCTTGAATCTCCTCGAACTCATTAGTACCTAAAATGTTGTTGTAAGAGTCAATTTTTTTTCCATCATCCACATCAAACCAAAGCAAGACATATAGAAGAATAACACAAAACTCATAAACGTAAAAACTTCCCACTTTAAAAGAAAAAAATGCACAAACTAATAAATTTTATATCAACACATATGCATGATGAATGTTCATAAAACTACATGATCCGGATATAGTCCTGCCAGTAAGGCAACTTCCACACAGAAAATCACACATGCCACTAAGACAACTTCCACACAGAAAATCACACCTGCCACTAAGGCAACTTCCACACAGAAAATCAAAACCTACCACTAAAGCAACTTCCACGAAGATGTATATGCCATGCCATGAAGATGCAGTATGAAATAGATATACTCCCACATAGCCCACTAAGAATTATGCCATGAGCATTCAAAATTCACTTTTTTAAAATCATCACCTTATTCACACATCATTAAGAACACATACACACATCCATATAATGATAAAAATTAGGACAATCACATAGAGCTAAAAGTTTGATATCATATAGGCCATAAAAATTAACACTTTAACACATATAACAATAAAATTCACACTCCAACTAATATATATAATAAGAGTTAAATTTTGTTTATCATACATCGCATAAGTTTTCATACTTTACTACATAAGAGTCAAATATTAAATTCAATCTCACAAAAATTGGGGTTTTATTAGTCTACATTTATTTTCTTTTAAAATACAAGTAATCACGATTATTTATTTCATGTCATTCCACTAACGGCCTAACTATAATTTGTGGGGTGAAAAGCCCTTACCTTGTCCGCTTTTCTTCCTAGTACAAAGCTCTAAGCCCCACCAAGTCGTTCACAAGGAAAATAAGTTATAAGCTTTTGATGCCGAAAAAGAGGAGGTGATGGTGATGGTGGCTAGGATTTTGGTTTTATTTATAAAAGGGTTTGTGATATAGGGTTCGTAGTAGCGGCTAGGATTTCAGTATTCTTTTCTTAGTATTGGTCCTAAATGAGGAATAGAAAGTAGACACTATTATTGTTGTTATTATTGTTGTTGTTGTTGTTGTTATTATTATTATTATTATTATTATTATTATTATTATTATTATTATTATTATTATTAAATAAACCAACTATTACCAGAACTAACTTTCTTAACACAATTTCATTAATAACATATTACCACTGTTTCAAAACTAATATTTATAAAAAGTAATTTAAGTAATTACTATTTTAAAATAAATTAATAATGAAAATTCTCATATTCACAATATTAACTACAATTATTATTATACTATTTTACAAAATAATCACATAAAAATACTACTATCTTTATAGAATAGTCAAAATGATAAAATAATTAAATTTAACATAAATAATTTATATTTATTACTAAATCCCAATAAATATGTATAAAACCATCATATCATAGAAAATATATAGAAATAATGAAATTGATCGCAATATTACTACTATCTTAAGATAATTATTTATAAAACAAACAATTAACATAGTAAATAGTCTTAAATAATTAAATATAACTATGCACATATTTATTATATAGTTTAACGCACACAAAAATATCACCACAAATATCTAATGCAAAACTATATGTAAACTCACCCAAAATCTTGTCCTCTAAAATACTTTTGCTAGAATACCATTATAATTTTTTTGAAAATAAATTAAGTAACTAAACATAATATTTATAATTTATATTACTCATTAAATCAAATATATATACGATTATCAAACCATAAGAAACTCACACATATAAGGACAACTAATCATAAAATTAATCAATATATATTCTAAAATAATTTTAACACCAAATTAATTTCTTTAAAATTCTATTTAATTAATAAAATAGTTGATTATGAAATTTGGGATGTTACAATTCTACCCAACTTAGAGAAATTTCGTCCTCTGAAATTTGTAATGAAGAAAAAGCAAATCATTATTTAAATTACCACAATCAAGATTGAAGCTTAGACTATGAAAATATAATAAACATGACTAGGGCATTTATAATTTATTTAAGTGCAACATGAGTTAACAACACATATCACATTTAGCATTCAATTATGGACAACCATACCATAGAGTCACTCACTATAATCTACAAATAAAACATATAGACTTAGTTGGTAATTTCTTACTAGATTTAATTGGGGTGAAATGAAACATATTTCAAGTACATTGTTAGCTTCTACTAGATAATTATTACTAACAACTTTATCAACTAATGTAAGTCGAACAAGACAAATAATTATCACAAGTATTTTAATATTGATAATTTCTAATTATTTTTAAATAGTAAATTTAGAGGATGTTACAATACTCACCCCCTTAAAAATAGTTTCGTCCTCGAAACTAGCTAGACATAAAAAGATTCGTAAGGAAGTATTTTATTCACGATTATATAGTAGGTTCAAGTTACACAGTAAGTCGTGCACTAGAGGGGTTCCTAGGAAAAAGAGGTGGGTCAATGGACCACTTAATAACCAAATCTTTCCTTAGCCTGAATCCTGCTAATACAACTCTTTATGCTGTTACTTTTTCTTTCGATTATGGGGACAACAGGTTCAGGTTACACGGTAATTCATGTACAAGAGGGGTTCCTAGGAAAGAGAGGTGGGTCAACGGACCACTTAATAACCAAGTCTTTCCTTAGCTAGAATCTCAATAATACCACTTTTTACGGTGTTACCCTTCCCTCCTAATATGGAGATTCTAAAATTTTATATAGGTTAGATGTTTAAAGCATTGTTATTACAAAAATTTCAATTATAACACAAAAATGAAATAATTAAGGAATATTCATAATTATTATAATTCAATTGGTCTAATTAATAACATCATTAAATGGGAGACCAATTAATAACATCATATATAGTTGTTATAGCAAAAATATAAATAAATCATGTACTTCATTTAACAATTAAAAATCACAATGCACTAAAGGCACAATAACAATGAAAATATAACATTACAATGTTTGCGTGATTAGTAACGCTAATTCACCCCAAACGACCAAACAACAGTGACAATACAAATATAACTTTACGATATTTATAATTAATAACATTAATTCATCCATCCAAACAACCAAGAGGTACAATAACAATAAGATATAGAAGTACAATATCACATATTTAATAACGTTAATTCACCTAAAACAGGAGATACAATATCACATATTTAATAACGTTAATTCACCCAAACCAGGAGATACAATATATCAGTTACCTTTATAAAACACTAGTCACACTTTAATTAATGCATATCCAACAAACCTTATTACTTAGTCTATATGTCAATATAATGATTCCGGAATATCGCCTCCCCGCAAGGGCTTTGTGGGTCCTTCCAAGCAACACCACTAACTCAATATCCCTGCAACCAATTATGGACGCACCACCACACAACTATGAATGGATGCATGAGGACACTTTAATAAAATATAATGCGATACTAACTTATTAACGACATATCATATAACATTTATTCTTCACACTTTGAATATGTTCAACACAACCATTATAACACCGTATCACATAACATTTATTTTCCACACTTTGAACATGTCAAACACAACAATCATTAATATTCATATTTAATATAACACACAAACAATACCAATAAATAACATCACAAAACATTTCTATCACATATAATTCAAATAGGAAAGCGATACTAACTTATTAACGACATATCATATAACATTTATTCTTCACACTTTGAATATGTTCAACACAACCATTATAACACCGTATCACATAACATTTATTTTCCACACTTTGAACATGTCAAACACAACAATCATTAATATTCATATTTAATATAACACACAAACAATACCAATAAATAACATCACAATACATTTCTATCACATATAATTCAAATAGGAAAGCGGATGAAGTGATGCCCTTACTGATATGAGTGTCGTTATTAAAATTCTCACGTAGCGGTCTTTGCTCCAAATGTGCTACACTTGAGGGATGAATCAGTAACTCATTTAGTTCTTGAAGTTCTTTCTTTTTCTCTCATAAACTCGTTTTTGTTTTATTTCTTTTTATCAGTCAGTTTTGTTTTATTCCTTTTATCATTAGAAGTGGCAAACGTGTGTTATTAAATGGGGAACGTGGTATTAAACGGGGATGGTATTAAATGGGGAAACGTGTTATTTTAGCCTAAACCATGAAATTTATTTTTAACAGTTTCCTTTAAATATTAATATTATTATTATTATTATTATTATTATTATTATCAAAAATTAAAATAACACACTACAATAGTAACTATCACCGACAATTTCTAGAATAATTATCTCAACTCCTAATAAGGTAAAATATAAAAATAAAATAAAATAAAATGTTTGGATGTTACAAAATGACTAATCAATTACTTTTGCACACACTTGAATGACTTAAAATGTCCATTCAGTTACATTCTTAATTGCACCAAATTGAATATCTTATCAAATAGAAACGGTCCAATTCAAATTCACGACGACGGATCTATGCAATCATTGATTGAACATCTTAGAATCGAAGCAACAATCAAAAATTGAATTTCAATAACTAACAAACGACGATCAAGAATTGATTTTTAGTAACTGACAAGAAATGAATTTCAGCAACCGTCAACCAACAATCAGAAAATTCAAAGCTTAAGAACAAAGAAAAAATTCAAAGCAACAGTCAAATAAGTATTTGGATACAAATCAAAGCAACAATCATTAGAACTTGAATGCAACGGGAAGATTACAAAATTTAAGTAATTAAATAATATAAACGTTAGAATCAGAACATTGGAAGAAGAAGAAAAAATTTGAAAAGCTCAAAGAGTTGGCATCCAAAAATGGTTCCCACCACTTTTGGAACCCTAAATAACCATATACACGAAGCAACAAGAACAAAAAACATACAGGCTGAATATCAATCAACCATCAAACACTTAATTTTTATTTAGCACTTAATTGTAATATCATTCTAGTTGTGCTAAATCTATGAGCAATATTGTAAGCATCCTTTATGAGAGTAAATCTAGAAACAAAAACTAAACACTTGTGTAACCAAGCCCGATAGTGGTTGTAAATCCTCAACGACTTGTGGGTTTCAAGTTATATGTTGAGAAAACTTAACTTGTAAAGTTAAGTAGTTGTCATTTGGTTTGAATTACTATATTAAATCCTTCTGGATGAAGGGACTAGACGTAGCTATCAATTTGATAGTGAACTAGGATAAATTATCGTGTTATCCTTATTGCCTTTGTTTTTACTTGTTCTATTTTCACTATTTGTTAGCCCAAAAATTTCGGAAAAACCAAATACACAATTCAAACCCCCATTTCTTGTGTATTTTCCATCTACTGAAATTTCCATTTAATTTAGAAGGACTCCACTCTGAAGATGAGTCATATCTCTATTAGATCCATTTTCAAAATCATTAAAAGGGATATGTTGAATGACTTCCTACTCAAGGAATTTGTTTCCTACTCAAGGCATCTGCTGCTACATTGGCATTTCTTGGATGGTACCTCAAATTAAAATCATAATCTTTTAAGAATTCGATCCATGTACGTTGTCTCATGTTAAGTTTCCTTTGATCCAAGAGATATCTCAAACTCTTATGATCACTGAAGACATCAATGTGTACTCTATATAGATAATGTTTCCAAACCTTAAGGGCAAACAGTATGGAAGTAAGTTCTAAATCATGAGTTGGGTAAATTCCTTCATGTGGTTTCAATTCCCTTGAGGCATAAACAACTAATTGTTTATTCTGCATTAGCACACCACCTAATCTCTTCAACGATGCATGATAATAAACCTCAAATTCTAAGGTTGGGTCTGGGATGACTACTATAGGGGTTGTGGTCAGTTTGATCCCACACAAAAGGTTGATCCTTACGTGTCAACCTTGTTAGAGGCAAGGCGATTTGAGAGAATATTTTGATAAACCAACGGTAGTACCCTACTAAGCCAAAGAAACTTTTTCCCAATCAAACACTGCTTCTACCTTAGAAGGGTCCACTACTACTCCTCCCTCGGAAATTACATGGCCTAAAAACATAACTCCTAACATCCAAAACTCACATTTACTAGGTTTAGAAAATAATATTTTATCTCTCAGTATTTGTAGCACAATTTTAAGGTGTTCTTCATGCTCTGTTGGAGTCTTGGAATCAATTAAAATGTCATCAATAAACACTACCACAAACTTATCAAGA
This sequence comes from Cicer arietinum, assembly GCF_000331145.2. Classification (NCBI taxonomy): domain Eukaryota; kingdom Viridiplantae; phylum Streptophyta; class Magnoliopsida; order Fabales; family Fabaceae; genus Cicer; species Cicer arietinum. The sequence continues at coordinate 15,512,174 of NC_021161.2, read as the reverse complement.
TATGGTCTGAATATCATATTCATGTAATCCATGAACACTACTCGAGTATTTTTCACTCGAAAAGGCATGGCTAAAAACTTAAAGTGTCAACACCTAGTCCTAAAAACAATTTTTGGGATATCTTCGTACTTAATCCTAATCTGATGATATCCCAACCTAAGGTCAATCTTTGAAAATATGATATCTCCCCCTAGTTAATCTAAAAGATCATCTATTTTGGTAAGAGGTATTTATTTTTAATGATTACCTTATTCAACTACCTATAGTCTATGTAGAGTCTCATCCCACCATACTTTTTCTTTACTAGTAGTACAGGGGCTCCCCATGGTGACACGCTAGGTTTGATGAATGTTTGCTTATAAGATCATCTAATTGGTCCTTAAGTTCACTTAATTCTAAAGGGGACATCTCGTAAGGAGAAATGGATATTGGTCCTGTTCCAGGGGCTAAGTTTAAGGACAATTCTACCTATTTCTCTAGAGGCAATGATGTCACCTCCTTTGGGAAAACATCCTCAAACTCACTTACTACTGAAATGCTTGACAATTCTACTTCTAACCCTGATTTTGAAGATAAGAGTAACAATATTCCCTAAACCCCATTGACTAAACACTAGAAGAATTGTGATGCAGTACATAAGGAAAAGAGATATGGCTCCTCTGGTTGGGGAATGTTGGTTGGAAATATGACTCCCTTACCATGACAAACCATAGTCACATAATTTTCTGACATTCAATACATTCCTAGATAATATCTAAGCTATTAAGGATAAGCAAATTAGGTCCACTAAAAAGATCCTATCGAATAGGCTAATTGGGCATTGAGGACATGCTAAGGAAGTCTCAATTTGGTTCTTAGTTGTAATAGTTACAACTAAAATAGAAGGTAATTAAAACAGAGAAAGATTGAGTTGCAAGACACAATTAGAGGATATGAAGGAATGTCAAACATAGCAATTACGGGGTTTTGGTTTATATAACTGGTACCATTAATCAAATTATTGTTCTTACCTTTCTTGACATCAAAAGCCTATACCCTCCCATAGTTTGGCTTGTTTGAGTTGGAAGCAGATTGCTTCAGGTGTGCTGGTCAAGAAACAACAATCTCTTTCGTTTGTAGTAAATCTTCAAACACTTTCCTCCTTAATATGAATTATTTATCAGTTGCCTACCTCAACACCCTCGGTTATAAAGTTTTTAGGCGTTACTTGGTCCTCCATCCAACCTTGTGGATTTTAAATCACCGACTTAAAGATCAACCATCTTAGGTTCCCAAATCAAATCTCGAATAATCCCACCGACTTATCAAAATATTCCCACTCTCCTAGTAATTACCATCCTTTAATAGATACTCAAAGCTTACATTGCTACAATCTCTAAGTATTCTTGTACTATATACTTCCAATGCCACTTAGTAGTACCATGCGGTTCAACACATCAAGGCTTAACTCCTTGTGTTTATCCAGACATCACCCAAAATTCACTCTTACGCGTCTATAGTTTCATCTAAAATCATTATCCATACTTACCATCTCCTAAACCACACAGAGATTTTTCACTTACCAACGAAATATATAGTCTAATTCCTATAATCATCATGAGATTCATATTTAACACTCTAAGTCGCGAATCTAGTTTAACTCGAATTCTCGACCTTACCCCTCAAAGTATCGACTATTCCTCAAAGCGTATTTTATCTAACCAAGGTAGCATTTACCCCTAATGTGCAGCGCCCCTTAACTTCAATACAAGCATCTTTCGTTGGCACCTAAGCATCAAATGCTATTCCAAATGGAATCTCTATCTTCTCAATAATTCCATGGTTTTCACACCTCTTTGACAATTATCGAACTTCATCCAGTCTCATCTCGAAATTAACCAGGCGAACATCTAATACTCTTCTTAAAAAGCTCTCCACTTAGATCACTACATGAAATCGCCTATATGTCTAACGTTAATCCATCCATACCCATCATCTTCGAGTTACTACCAACAACACAACCTCTATGTCCTTGGAACTACTTCATAAATCCCATGCCGTCATGATTCACTTCAACCCTGCCTGAAAATTCGTCATTTCGAAGATCTTTTCCACTTCTTGAATCCACTGATCAGCTTTTTATGAGTTCTCGTCACCCTTGAACTTTGGAGGATGGTAATGACCAAAATCTTCCAATCCCCTTGACATAACAACCCGTATCTCTCTTT
>NC_021161.2:15506698-15509947 GCF_000331145.2 Cicer arietinum | reverse complement strand
TAACAACAGAAACACCCATGTTATTCATAGCTTCAGCCATTTGATCATCCCTATTGACGTTCACTCTTGCAGCATCGTTCCTTCTTGAAGACATTGTTTCCTCAAAACCAACATCAAGAAGAAATCTTTATACCCTTAGAATAATTCAAAAACTAACTTCCAACTACACCAACACAATGAAACTACATTGAACCCGACAACCCAGACAATTTACCCCGACGCATGATCAGATAACGACTCCCAACCTACAAGTTGACCTAAAATCTATAACCAAAGCTCCACATCCCCAAAGAAATCCAAACCAAAGCTCCGATTTTTAACAGCGTGAGTGTATTTAAAAAAAAAACAAATTCATAAAAACAAAGAATTTCAATTGTAACAGCTTGTTTTTTTTTTTTTTTTTTTGTAAAACAAACAGAAATCGAATTTCAGAAATAAAGGAAGAAACCCCTTTGGATAAAATGTTTAAGCCGTAACACAATGACAAAAGTCAACAATATTTACAAGCAGCATAATAGTTTTTGAAATAAAAATCCAAAGTATTTAAACATCAAAATACACCGAGGCTATGAGGCCTATCAGACATAGCTCATACCATTGGGGTATTCTCGGCAGACACCTGCACAGAAGCACTGTCCCAAGAATTTTAACTCCCCCAAGTCACCTCAAAAAGTGGTACAAAGACCCATCAAAATAAAAGTCTAGATGACAATATGAGGTATAGGTACAGTCTTCCAAATTGAAATAAATACATCCACAAAAGAAAGACGTTTATCCCCTATACAACCATCTAATCTGATCATGCTACAAAAAACTATACAACCAGGTGATCTCCACACGCCCCGCAAGATCCTTTTGACACAACGTCGGTCAGGTACGTCTAACTACATATCCATCTCTAGGGTACTATCCGGTAGGACGATCCTGGTTCTCATTTGAGGGAAAAACCCAGATTTCCACAATAATTGTAAAGATCACCAACTGAAATTAACACATATCACTTAGCAGTTAAATTTTAAATGCACAAAATAACCTTTCATCTTAGCATACTCCTTGAAAGGGTTTTCATATGTGAAACATGCATAAACAAGTTGAAAAATGAAGTTTTTAACAAAACTGCACTGTCGTATTTGAATACAGCATCTTTATATTCGAATATAGTGCTGTTTTGCAAGTCAATAGCAAAATCAGCACATCTATATTCAAATACAGCATTCTTGTAGTCGAATACAGTGCTGTTTCAGAAGTCAGTAGCTAAATTAGGTCATCTGTATTCGAATACAACCTTCTTGTATTCGAATACACATCAGAAAAATGCAGAATACAACTTTTAAATGGTTTCGCAATCAATCCACACTTACACACAAAATCAAACAATTACACTTACAAATTAGGGCACAATCACAACCACAATTGAGCATACATATACAATCATCACAGTATATCAAACAAGACTCGTGTGCCAAGCACCCTAATGCAATGCGTATATGCCCAAAATGCATGAATTCCAATCAAAACCCTCCTCGAAGGGGCGTAAATCATAATTGTATCGCCTATCACATGCCTTATACTAATTATCAAGGTGCCACCTATCACAGGCCCGCACGATTTACTAAAGTGTCACCTATAACATGCCTTACGCTGTTTTATAAAGTGCAATCGCTCTTAGATCAACACATTCTAGAGTGCAATCTCTCATAGATCAGCACGACGCGATAATCCCCGCAAGGATAAGATGAACCAACAAATTACATGGCATCATCTCATGGCCCATCACAGTCACCACTATCTTCATGGTACCATCACGGTCACCATGTACTATGAAATGCATGAGCATACTCTGACTCTTTCCACAACAATCATTAAGTAAATGCAGATATTAAAAGATTCCCCATTTTTAATACTCATTTAACACTAATGATTTTCAAATTCACACAGAGCATACTCAAATATTTATTTTCCACGACCACACATCAAATTTAATCCACAATTCACAAAAAATTCGATCAATTCAAATTCCTCAAAAACCACACCAAGCTCAATCATCAATCACCCATAATTTCCTCAAAATTCAAACATCAGTCATGCCAAATTAATTTTCACAAAACACACCTCAAACACATCAAGTTTAATTTCCTCAAAAACATACATAAATGAGTTAAATTCCTTTTCTACCAAATCACACATCCATTTCAAAAAATTCAAACTCCACAAATATACATATGGCATCCTATATGCAAGCTAAAAATTTGGAAGGAGCCCTTACCTCCGTTGTAGCTCTAACAAATGATTATGGCGCCACGATTAATTTCGATAACATTCCCGCTCGCGTCGTCGCTTCCAAAGTTGGCTCACTAGCACCATAGCAGTCAATGAGCAAATTTCTCTTCTGTCACTTCTCGAAATGAAGCTCATAAATCAAAGGAACACGGAGATTTGGGTTGGACGATTTTGAAAAACCCTAACACAGTTTTCTTGGTTTTTGAATCAGAGAAGAAGAAGGAAGCTTGGCTTTTGAAAAACTTGATAGTGTTTCAGCAAGTGTACTGAATCGTTGCAAGTAATAATAAAACGGTAGTACCGAGTGTCGAACTCAAGGATTGCATTTTACTATTGAATTATATTTAGTCACTAAAATTGAACAAAAAGTTCCCATGTTGATTGAAATAATATTTAAAATTGACAGCAGTAGTAAAATTGATCCTTTATAAATTGAGAAAAATGTCAGGGATGAGTTTAACTTCGAATCCAACCTTGGTGTCTAATTTGATCCTAGGTATTGAATTCCTTTATTGAATTATTACCGAATTCTCTTTATTATTCTTGTAAGACCCATAATTTTAAAGTACCATTTATGTATTTTTGGTGTATTTTGGCTCGGAGGCTTTTAAGCCAAAGTTAATAATATTTTGGAGTTTTATAATCAAAAAGATATTTTGATGCCAATTAAAATTTATCGTCGATAAATAAATTGAAATTAACTGCGGTGAATCCTTTACGGATAATTTAATGCGTTTCGGGTGAAACGGTAATTTAACAAATATCTAGATATTTTGAGATATTAGTTAAGTTATATTTATTATCTATATATGTTTGTTTGGAGGGAAAAAGAAAGGAAAACTAGAAGGAAGGAAAAGGAAAAGAAAATAGTATAAAAGGAAGGAAGGAAAAAGGAAGAAAGGAAAAACAAAGGAAAGAAAAAGAAAGGAAAGAAAAGCCATTTTCCATCGTCTTCTTCCTCTGTCCGCG
>NC_021161.2:15449292-15506583 GCF_000331145.2 Cicer arietinum | reverse complement strand
CGTTAAAGCTAACGTTGAGGTAAGGGCTCCTTCCAAACTTCTAGTTTGCATTAGGGACTTATCTGTGGTTGTGTGGGAAGGAATTTGTTAGGGCTTAATGTATCGATTTGGGGAAAAACCAAACTAGTGCGTTACGGGTAAAACCCTAAGAGTTAGGTTTTGTTTATAGTGATGAATGTTTCGTGGTAAATGAATTTGAATGTCATTGTGTATGATTATGGGTAAATGAAACTTGATGTTTGTTAATTGGTGTGGTTGTTGTGAATTATGGTTTGAATGTGAAAGTATGTTTGAATTTGTTTCTGTGGAATTTGAAAACCATTAGAGTTAAACGAGTATTAAAAATGGGGAATCTTTTAATACCTCGGTTTACTTAATGTGTATTTGAGGAAAATGTTTAAGTTAACTGGGCGTTGAGAATGGGGAATCTCTTAATGTCTCGGTTACTTAACTATCGTTTTTGAAAATCGTTTCGGTAAATGAGTGTTAAGAATGGGGAATCTCTTAATGACTCGTTTACTGCATGTTTTGCGAGAAAATCGTTTAAGTCAAAAGTATATTAAGAATGGGGAATCTCTTAATATGACTGTTTGCTTAACGTTTTGTTTTGAAAATCATTAAGTTAAATCGGTATTAAGAACGGGGAATCTCTTAATGACTTATTTAATTAATGTTGTTTGAAAGTCGTTTCGGTAAATGAGTATTAAGAATGGGGAATCTCTTAATATGACTGTTTGCTTAACGTTTTGTTTTGAAAATCATTAAGTTAAATCGGTATTAAGAACGGGGAATCTCTTAATGACTTATTTAATTAATGTTGTTTGAAAGTCGTTTAAGTTAAATGGGTATTAAAAATGGGGAATCTTTTAATATCTACATTTTGCTTAACGATTGTTGTGGATGGAGTCTGTTTATGCTCATGCATTTCATTTTGGTAAATTGTGTTGACCCGTGATAGGTGACACCTTGGTAAACTGTACTGACCCGCGATAGGTGGTACGTTTACGATTTACGTTTTTGGTAAATTGTGTTGACCCATGATAGGTGACACCTTGGTAAACTGTACTGACCCGTGATAGGTGGTACGTTTACGAGTTACTATTTAGTAAATCGTGTTGACCCGTGATAGGTGACACCATGGTAACTGTACTGACCCGTGATAGGTGGTACATTTACGATTTCCGCTTTTTCTTTTAGTAAATCGTGTTGACCCGTGATAGGTGACACCTTGGTAAACTGTGCTGACCCGTGATTGGTGGTACGTTTACGATTTACGTTTTTGGTGAATTGTGCTGACCCGTGATAGGTGGCACCTCGGTAAACAGTACTGGTCTGTGATAGGCGGTACGTTTACGATTCACGCTTTTTCTTTTAGTAAATCGTGTTGACCCGTGATAGGTGACACCTCGGTAAACTGTACTGACCCGTGATAGGTGGTACGTTTATGATTTACGCATTTTAGTAAATCGTGCTGACCCGTGATAGGTGGCACCTCGGTAATTGGTACTTTGGCCTGCGATAGGCGGTACAATTATGATTTACGGCCCTTCAAGGAGGGTTTTGGTTTGGAATTCCGAGTCCATGCATTTTGGCATATACGCATTGCATTAGGGTGCTTGGCACGCGAGTCGTATTTGATTTTGAGCTTATGATTGAGTGATTTGAATTTTGATTTATCGTGGTAATTACGTTGAAGGTGCTAAGTGTTATGTGTTGGTTATTGGGTGTAAGTATAATGGTTATCGAGATCCCAATTGTCGTGGTAATCGCGTAGGAATTTCTAAATGTTAGGTTGTGGACTTGATTAGGAATGACTCAATTATTTATCCAACGGCATTTCCTGATTTAATTCTTTGTTTGTTTTTAATTACTTTTGAAAAAAAAATATACCCTCGCTTTGAAAACCGAATTCTCTTTATTATTCTTGCCCTAATGTCTTAGTGACAGAACCTTTAATTCCAAAGTAACCCCTAATTCCTTAGTGGATTTAAGATTAGAATTAAGCATTACCGTATAGAAATTCTCTTGTAAATTATTGCTTTGCAACTAATTTAATTGGTTTCATGACCTGCACCTATGTCTAGACTACAAATTCATGAATTTCTCATCTCAAGCATTTGTAAAGTCCACTTCCGTTTCAAAATACAAATCGTAGAACATTTTAATGTTGATCAAGCAATAAAAAGCATTAAGCACAGAGATGAGAAAAATAATTCAATAAACTCATTCATATAACTAGAAATCAAATCATAAAAATAAGGGTTTCATCTTGTTACACTCATCCCTAACAAATAGGGTTGAGTTACTCATGACAGAAATAAAAGAGATAGAGATTAGAGAAGAATTACAAGAAGGATTCATAAATGATTCTTGATAAAACTGCTCCAATGATGTTAGAAACGGTCGTCTTTGAGTTTCTATGCTAGGGCACAAGTCTCCCCACTTCCCAGTAGTGAAAAAGATACCTAAAACAGTAAAAAAAAATTGCGTTTTTATGGTTGCTAATGCGTGTCGCGCGCCCCAGGCGCGCCCGGCGCGCTCCAAGCGCTCAACATCTGTTGTCCGACGTATATTGCATTTTTCTCCTCTTTCGAGTCTGCATTTGGTTCTGGTGTCTTTATGAAAGTTGTAGCTATGGATCTTAGCTTTCATTTTCACTTGGTTTGACTCCAATGGGACATCTACAACTCCAGATATGGCTGAAATACTATACATATGTCATGTTGATTTCTCACCAAAATTCAGCAGTGCACTAAAACAAAGTAACAACACAAAACTCCGAAAAATCCATACTTAATCAAGGAAATAATAACATAAATATTTCATTAAATCAAAGAGCTAAAATCAACAAAATATATCAAATAACTCCTTAAATTAACTAATGATTAAAGATAAATAAAACTAAAAACAATGAAAAATATGCATATGATGAAGAGTTATCACTCCAGTAGTAAGAGAGTTGTTATAATTTTGTTTCTTTTATGCCTTTGGTAAATCAAAATTCAGTTAATTTTAATACGACCAGTTTTCTTGTAAGATGTGTATAGTCTATAATTTTCTAACAAGTGTTGTGTAAACATATTAACTTGTGCGCCTTAGTTTTGTTCTTTTGAAACTCAACTTTTTTTTTTTAAAAAAAAGGCCACTAGTCACTCACAACTCTCACCTATTCTCACATTTTTGCTCTCTCTGTCTCTCTTTCTCTCTCTCTATGTCTCTCTCTATTTCAAACCTTTGAAACTCTCTAAACCTCTCCTGCATTCAAATGGCTTTAAGCTCAACTTCTCATTCCATACTCGGTAATGTGTCTTGAAGAAGATAATAAAGAGGTTGTTCTAGAATACCCGAGGATGTATCAATCTAACCAAAAGATGGATCTAGTCTACCTCCACCTGCTCAAAGCGGCTTAAGTGTTTGACAAGAAATGAAAAAATGTATTCAAAACAACAACTGTAGAAGAGGATGAGGAAGAAGTTACAAACGTCATTGAGGAAGAATAAAACCTCGTCTTGAGGAAGAAATATAAGGTAATATCCACCACTGAGCACACTATTTCTTTTGGTAATGCTAGTGGTATTGAACTGTTAGAACTAGAAACCTCAACACCTTTTACCCAAAATCCAAATTTAGCTTCACATTCCTTTAAGCCTGCACCGTTTACCCCGTTTTTCAAAGCGAGAGTGTATTTTTTTTTTCAAAAGAAATTAAACTGAAACAGAGAAATAAACAAGGAAATGCCTTTGGATAAATAATTGAGTCATTATAATTTACAAGCAGCGAAAAAGTTTCTCCAAATATAAATCCAAGGCATTTACACAACAACAAATGGTACATGAGACCCATTAAAATAAGATGTCAAACTGACAATATTAGTATAAGTACAGTTTTCCTAATCAAAATACTCAAACCCAAAAAGTAGGACGTCTAGTCCCTATACATCAACCTAATCTGATCATCCTACCAAAAACTATACACCCTGAGTAATCTCCACGCACCCCGTGAGATCCTCCTAACGTAGCTGCAGTCAAGCGTTCCCATCTCCATTCCCGTCCGTAGGGTACGAACCGGTAGGATTGTCCTGACTCTCATCTGAGGGCAAAGCCCAGATTTCCACAATAATTGTAAAGGGTCACCAACCGAAATTAACAGATAACACATAACATTTAAGTTTTAAATGCACAAAATAACCTTTCAACTAAGCATGCACCTTAAAAGGATTTTCCATATGCTAAAAGTTCATATAATGCTTGCCAGTTAACAATGAACTCAAAATGAAGTTCTCAAACCATCAAGTAATACATAACTGACCAAAGCATTGATAAATCAATTGAGAAATCGATTATCTAACTCAAAATAAGTACTTTTGCTGAGCCAATCGATTGCCAAATCGATTTGGTCAGTTCTGCTGAGTTTCTGCATGACCAAATCGATTTCTAAGTCGATTTTGTTAGTTTTGATGAGCCCCTGGGTTGCCAAGTCGATTTCCAAATCGATTTTGGCAGTTTTGCTGAGTTCCTGCCTCTTTGCCAATCGATTTCCAAATCGATTTCTTAAAAGATATTGAAAGACATATTTATACAATCGATTGGCAAATCGATTAGGTTAAAATAGTGATCTTCCTGCAACTCATCCAATCGATTGGGAAATCGATTTCCCTGCTTATTCTTCCAAAAATACTTAAACTAATTCAATCACACTCACACATAACTCCAAAACTTAACACTTAGCAAAACCCACACAATCACCACGACGAATTGGTTTTTGAAACAGTTTTACAATCCATCGCACTCACACACGATAATCAATACATAACACTTAGCAATTCCAACACAATTACCACAACAATTCCAATTCAAACCACTCAATCATATACTTGATTCAAACACGACTCGTGTGCCAAGCACCCTAATGCAATGCGTATATGCCAAAATGCATGGACTCGGAATTCCAAACCAAAACCCTCCTCGAAGGGCCGTAAATCATAATTGTACCGCCTATCGCAGGCCAAAGTACCAATTACCGAGGTGCCACCTATCACGGGTCAGCACGATTTACTAAAATGCGTAAATCATAAACGTACCACCTATCACGGGTCAGTACAGTTTACCGAGGTGTCACCTATCACAGGTCAACACGATTTACTAAAAGAAAAAGCGGAAATCGTAAATGTACCACCTATCACGGGTCAGTACAGTTACCATGGTGTCACCTATCACGGGTCAACACGATTTACTAAAAGAAAAAGCGGAAATCGTAAATGTACCACCTATCACGGGTCAGTACAGTTACCATGGTGTCACCTATCACGGGTCAACACGATTTACTAAAAGAAAAAGCGGGAATCGTAAACGTACCGCCTATCACAGACCAGTACTGTTTACCGAGGTGCCACCTATCACGGGTCAGCACAATCCACCAAAAATGTAAATCGTAAATGTACCACCTATCACGGGTCAGTACAGTTACCATGGTGTCACCTATCACGGGTCAACACGATTTACTAAAAGAAAAAGCGGGAATCGTAAACGTACCGCCTATCACAGACCAGTACTGTTTACCGAGGTGCCACCTATCACGGGTCAGCACAAATTCAGTAAACGAGACATTAAGAGATTCCCCATTCTTAACGCCCAGTTAACTTAACAATTTTCAAAACAAATATTAGGTAAACGAGACATTAAGAGATTCCCCATTCTTAACGCCCAGTTAACTTAAACGATTTTTCAAAACAACATTAAGTAACCCAGACATTAAGAGATTCCCCATTCTTAACGCCCAGTTAACTTAAACGATTTTTCAAAACAACATTAAGTAACCCAGACATTAAGAGATTCCCCATTCTTAATATCCAGTTAACTTAAACGATTTTCACAAACACACATTAAGTAAACCGAGATATTAAAAGATTCCCCATTTTTAATACTCGTTTAACTCTAATGGTTTTCAAATTTCACAACAAAACCAACTCAAAACATTTTATCACATTCGATTCACAATCCACACCAAAACACATCAAATTTCATCGGTATTAACTTAGAACCCGTCAAATACGACGAACACAAATCAATACAACATAGCATTCAAACACATCAAATTTCATTTACCCATAATCATACACAAATGAGTTAAGTTCATTTTCCACGAAACATCCATCAAATATAACCAAAACCTAACTCTAAGATTTTACCCATAAAGTCTTAGATCCATTTTCCCCCAAATCAATACTCAAACCCTAACAAGATCCTTTCCACACAATCACAGATAAGTCCCTAAATGCAAACTAAAAGTTTGGAAGGAGCCCTTACCTTAACGTTAGCTTTAACGTGGGTTTCCGGTACCGCGAGTAAAACCGGTAAAAATCTCCGCTCGCAACGTCGCCTCCAAGTTGGTCCCCTAGCACCGTAGCGTGGTAGTGAGCAACTTTCCCTTCTAACTCTTCGCGAAACGAAGCTTAGATCTAGATGAAACGGAGGGGTTTGTGTTTGAATCTCTAATACCGTTTTTCTTCGTTTTCGAATCAAAGAGGAAGAGTGAAGTTAAGAAATCCTTATCCTAACACTCCACCAAGCTTTGGGTTTCTAAACTTGAAGAAAGAAAGCAAAGAAGGACGAAAATGGAGGAGAAGAAGGAAATTGGTGCGCGTGAGTGACAGAGGAAGAAGATGGAAAAATCAGATTTTCCTTCCTTTCTTTTTCTTTCCTTTCTTTTTCCTTTCTTCCTTTTTCCTTCTTTCCTTTTTATATCCTTTTCTTTTCCTTTTCCTTCCTTCTATTTTCCTTTCTTTTTCCCTCCAACCAAAAATAAATATATATTAAATATAACTTAACAAATATCTCAAAATATCTAGATATTTGTTAAATTACCATTTTACCCGTAACGCATTAAATTCTCCGTAAAAGATTCACCGTAGTTAATTTAATTTATTCATCGACGAGTAATTCCAAACGGCATCAAAATAATTTTTTGATCATATAAACTTCAAAATATTATTAACTTTGGCTAAAAAGCCTCCGAGCTCAAAATCCAAAATACATAAAAATACATAAAGTGTACTTTAAAATTATGGGTCTTACACACATTAACTCTCCATAAATACCTATCAATTCTACCATTCCACTTACACCTACCCTTTATGCATTTGCCTCTAACCCTCCCTCACCTACGCTTGTGAATCCTATTCACCAAGCGACTAAGATAGAAAATCAAGTAGTTATGGACTTAGTCTCTAAAACATCAGATGACTTCTTTGCTCCTACCTCGCCTCTATCTCACTCTAAACTTGCAACCTCCATCCCTATCAACATAGCTCTCTTCACTCATTCCATTCCTTTTGGCTATTGAAGGCTTGATTCATTCATTTCCTCTCTCATTTCAAAAATCACCTTGATTCATAATAGAAATGCTCAGAGTTCGGATCCTAATGACGTTTCAAATTAGTGGAAAAATTCTTCTCTTTTGTCACCAATTGGATAAGGGACAATATAGAGCATTAAATGTGTGCCCTCTCAGAAATTTTTGCTTTCTGAAAAACAACTGAGATCCTTTATATGTGGGTCTTGCAGCTTCATAAAACTCAGAGCAAACAATCTAGAAAGTTACTCACAACCACATGAGAAGGTCCATCTATTGAAGATCCATCTTCCTCCAATGTTGTTCATTTGGAATCACCAGTGGTTCCTCCCTTAGAACCATTGCAATAGATTGTCTTGCTATTGTTGTTTTAGGATCAATAGAATTTGCCTCCGAGAGTCATTTTTCCCCGTGTTTGATTATTCTTTGTTCGTCAAAAAGGAAGAGCTTGATCGTTTGCAATCTAAACTTCATGCGTTAATTGAACAAATAGCTAAGAATCATGAGAACATTCAGAATACCCTAGGTTTAATCTTAGCTAGGTTGGCCAATCCAAATATGTAGTTCCCATGTATTGTTTGTTTCTCTGTTTGTATTTTTTTAACTCGTTTACTTTGTTGTACTTTTTACTCAAATCTTTTTGTTTGATGACAAAAGGGGGAGTATATGTTTTTTAGAACAATTACTAATGCTTATCAATTGTCTTGTTATAATAGCATTCATCACTCTTACTTTTAAACGTGCTTATATTAAAGGGGAGCTTTGTTGTGATATTTGATGTTGTTTTTATTCTATTAAATTAAAAAAAAATCACAAAAATATATGTTTGTCATCATCAAACGGAGGGAGATTGTTATAACCAAGTTGGTTTGAAAGACTATAACCTTTATTTGTTTTGATAATAGTAAAAATTATTTTGCGGGAATAATTTAAAGCACTAATGTTTTATTTAAGTGTGTCGTTCCCATATCACGTGATTTCATTTGACTTTACATTGCATCCTCCGATGTTTGGACAAGTTAGAGGAACACAAAGACTTTACTCTTAAAATCATTTTGAAGCCTGATAAACGCGTTCTAAAACGCGCCTCTAATGATATAGTTGTTGCAAGCAATATTCTGATTAGTCTAGCTCTAACAACTGTGTCAAACGTATGATTGTATGCCTCTAATAAGTATGACATGCATATGATCGTATGCCTCAGATGACTATTACAAGCATTTGACCACCTAGTTCTGGTAGAAAGTCAACGCTCTGATGGAAAGTCAATGCTCTAATAAAAGTTAACAATTTGTTGGAAAGTCAATGCCCTAATAAAAAGTCAACACTATGATGAAAACTCAATGCTTTGATGAAAAAAGTCAACGCTATGAAGAAGTCAAATTTGTTTATCCTCTTTTCAACATCTTAAGTATATTGTTTGTCTGAAGATCTATGTAACATACTCTGATCATGATAACCTTTGCTCTTTCTATCTCAGTATCAAGATATGCTCTAAAGATTTAATACAAAACTTTGTGATACATGATGATTTCATGCAATCAGAACAATGGTCAGAAACCCTAAGGTCTTTCTATAAAAGGACATGCAATCCTCATTGAAGAACAAAAAAACACTACGATAAGCGCAATACAACTGCCTCTATGCTTTTATTCTTAACCTTATTGTTTGATCGAAGTGCCGAGAGATATTTCACTTTTCTGAGAACATAGCTTTGTAAACACACTCTTTTTAGAGTTATTCAAAAAAAGTTGTAAACACATGTTGTTTGTAATCTATCCCAGTGGTGGTTGCATCTGTAACACCCCAGCCATTACCGTTACCGACGGTGCTACCTCATGACCTTCTCGCCCCCCCTAATCACTCCGTTGGAAATAGCGATTTTTTGCCTTCCGTGGGATTCAAGCCTGGTACCTAGGGGATAAGTACCGCAGGTAACGGTAATGGCTGGGGTGTTACAACATCTCTCAACAACTTGATTGTACTAAGCTAGAAGGTTGAGAATATTTGAACACAATCAGGTTGATTGTAGGTGTTTAGTAGTTGTGTGATTTAGTTAGTGAATAATGGATTAGATCCTTCAGTTTGAAGGGATTAGACGAAGCTACCGTGTTGGTGGTGAATCACGATAAATTGACTTGTGTTTTATGTGCTTTTTGTTTTATCTGCTCTGTTTTATTGCTTTGTTTTAATATTTCCTTAAAATCTTTAAAAATAGTACACAATTCAAACCCTCATTTCTTTTATTTCTCATTCTACAATTTTAACCTCATTTTATTCCTCCTCATTTTATTTCTTGTTTATTTGATTTATATTACAATAATATGCTGTCTTGGTCCATTATAGAGACCTAGATAGTACATATTGGGATCTACTAGGAATCATGGTCCAGCCTCCTCGTAACTTCAAAATTTCTCTAATACTTTCATTAAAAATAATTATGTTTAAATGCATTTTGATTGTCTTATTATGGTCAATTTCATGCATTATCCCTTTTTTTTTTTTTTGCAAGGGGTATATGTTTTATCTAATATTAATTAAAATATAATTATAAAGGAGAGGGAAAAATTGAAAGCAAGAATATCACGATTAGATGACGGTTGAGATACTTTTCGTAAAAAATCTTTGACGGACACTTATTCCTTCTAGATCACACCAAAATAAAATTAACTAAATCTTTTTAAGTATAATCTCTTACAAATAACACAAATCTATCACTACTAACTAAGGCCAGCCTAACATGCCACTAAAAATAAATATATAACATAATTAACAATATCGTAAACTATTTAGTTTGGAGGGCTTTTTTTCTTTGTTAATTAAACTTTATTTTTTAAGCCTAAAGCCCTAGTTTTTATTGCTTGGCCCTTGGGCCGACCCAACTAAAACTACATTCTTTTATGTTTGTGTTTAAGATTTATTTTTATTTTTATTTTTATTTTTATTTTTATTTTTATGTAAGAAACTAATTTTGAACCTTTATGACAATAAGTTGTTACATGGAGGGACTTTAATAATATTGCGACGTGAACACTTCGAGTGTATTTCATGCCAAATCAGCATCTCATGCATCTCGAGTGAACACTAATTTTTTAAAATCTATTGTGACACCTCATATCACTTTCAAGAATTAACATGAGTGTTTGTTAAATATATTCTCTTTGTCCCATTAAAGTTTTCTAATTAAAAAATGAGAGCCAAAAGCAAAGTTGTATATACGAAGATCTATCAGTGGTCCTGGTCCTACCCTCCTCCAAATTTTTAAAGTACTGTAACACATCTTTATAGAAAATAATTACAATTTTGCTACCCAAACCCTCCCTTTTTGCTAAAATAAATGACGATGCAAATGTATTAGTTGAACTTTTTGGAGTTACTAAGGCTTCTACTTAAGCTAGTATGCATCATACCAGAATGGGTTTTGGGTATCTGACACTTTTAGAGGTAAACTCAATGGTTGTTTATTGTGTTTATATATTATATTATTAATTCTAAACAAATGATATGTTGTTATATATGTTCAGGCATGGGCCTATATGCATTTCTTATGTGTAGATTTCTATAGACCTTCTCCTAGATACATTGAGGACAAGCCTAGATCACTTCGATGGAAGCGGAAGAAGGATAAAGGCTTGGTTATTCCATTTAGGAAAGCCCTTGATGAAATCGATGTTGATTAGATATGATGGACATCGTATGAAGAGCATAGAGTGAGGCGGCCTTTTTAGGAGGCTTCTCTATTTCGAGGGTGGATATGGTGGGGTTTGAAAAAGTATGCACATCTGTCATACATGGTATTGCATCAATATGGTCATGTCCAAACCATTCTTGGTTCACCGTTAGAGATAGTAGGTTAGACGACCACAATATGAACATAATTTTTATACAATACACTATGCACGTAGTTGATGCTGGTGTAGTTCTACAGGAACTTGCACACTGCGTAAACGGTTACATGGAGTGGTTTATCAGGATTTCTCATCCTTACATCATTCATCGAGAACCAATTCATATTGGTCCTTTGATTGCAGAACCTTTTGAAGATTGTCCATCTATTATTTATATAACGGTAAATGTATTAAAATTTATGACATATTTAATTAGTTATCTATTGTCTTAACTATATTTATTAATGTATTTTTTAATGCAAGGTTGACCAATACAAATTACAAAAAAGTTTCTTGGTCTTCAATTGGTATTACATGATGGTATCTCACTCGTCAATGAATTAATTGTGATGTTGCATACTCAAAAGGGTGGTGTTAGAGATTGGACAAATGGTACCATATCGTAGGAAGCATAGAGGGGCTTAGCATTTTTTGGGAATATTTTCGATGTGTAAAATATTTTTGATTTGTATAATAAAAATATTTGGATAATACTGATTTTGGATGTGTAAAGTATTTTGGATTTGTTTAAGCATTGTATTTGTATATTACAAGTTGCATATATTGGATGGAAGAGATAACTAATTACAGTTAGTTAGTTAAATATATAGTAGATACTAGTTATGGGTTGAATTCATAACAATATTAAATATCAATCATTCAATTTACAATAGGTTCATTTCTAGTGCATGGAAATATCTGCAACTAATCTTGCATGCGACCATTGTAAGTAAACTTTCGTTGTCGTGCTTCTTCAATGGAATATTTTTTCCATAAATTAGTTGTCAGTGATAAAGGGGAATATGGTTTCATGTAAACCTGTTAAAACCAATACTTTATTAAACTATAAAAATAGGTTGATAAAGTCAAATTAAATAACATAATTAATACTTGCATGAAATGACAATTATACGATGATCTATCATAGATGTTGGTGGTGGACTTCTAAGTGAAAAAAAATTTTGCGATTGGTTAAATAACAATGAGACAAAAACTAAATTAAACTTTGAAGCAATCACATGTCCCATTTTTTGAAGTGTCATCCAATTATTAATAGTTGTAGCTTGTTCAACATATACACTTTGTATAAGTTTTTAAACATAAACTTTGGCACCAAATATTCTCTCGTAATGAGACCTAAATTCCTGAAGCTTTGCTACACATTGTTGACGAATGAATGCCCAAAAATTCACACCCATTCCAAGTACATCTACAACTACATGATATCCATAATTACCATCATCACTGATGTCAACAATGTCATCTATGAATTTATGAATTTCAACTAGCAACCAATCATTGAAGAAAAAACTCTAACTTGTTCAAGCTTGTTAATTGATGGTCGATGTGTGAGCTTTTTGACTAATGATCGAGGTAGTTGTACCTTATTAATAGATGTTGTAGTGCAACATGTATTTGTATTGCTGCATCTAACACTTGCATCCACATACTCCCACCAAGATGGATCACACTTAGATTATTTATCTTTTTTAATGCCTAATTACTTTGGCCTTTTTTGGTGTATCCTTTGTTTTAACCTTATCAACAGGTGGGCACATCGAAGTAATGGATAAGCGATCTATAACATCCTTTTCTTTGTGGACATTATCTCGAAATACAATGTTTAAAATATAATCTATTGTTTTTTTTAAATACTTCAATTCCAGTGCAACCAAGATCTATAATTACAAATGTAAACTCAAACAAACAAACAATCCATAATTAATTAAAAATTCTCAAGTATCTCAATCAAATAACTTAATACTCATATTGTAAGATTCAAAAATGTCGTACCAAAATGATAAACAGTATAGATACAGTTCAACATAAATAAATTTCCTAAAGCTGACAACTACTACCCTCATAGAATTAAAAGAGATGCTCCATATATTCCTCCGAAAACTCCCTCGGGTGTGCAAGTAAATTAGAAGTATCATGTGTCCAAAAGTAAGGGTCATCTCCAAAATACATACCAATAAATAAATAAAAATAAAATTAATTGTACAATATCTACATAATTAATAACACTTATTTCACACAAACGACTAGAAGGTACAATACATCAATTATCTTTATAAATCACTAACCACACCTCAATCAAGATGCATACCCAATGAGACCATATTACTAAATCTATATGTCAATGTAATGATTCCGGAATATAGCCTCCTCCGCAGGGTTTCGTGGGTCCTTCAAAGCAACACCACTAACTCAAAATCCCCGCAAGGATCTGTGGGCTCCAACCAATTATGGACGCGCCACACAACTATTTGCACCTTCATAATTAACTGCAACATGTTAAGTAAAACCATTATAACAATTTATAATATAATACTTATTTTCCACACTTTGAACATATTCAACACAACAATTATAACAACATATCACCAACATTTATTTTCCACAATTTGATGAAAATTATTTTAGCATAATATATATTTAATTTCACGAATTCAAGAATAAACACAATCATACATAGATATAATTTGAGTAATGCCCTTACCGATATGAGTGTCGTTATTAAAATTCTCACACAACGGTCTTTGCTCCAAATATGCTACATCTTCACAAATTAATTTACTTCTCACTTAGTGTCAAAACTTTTTAGTTTTATTTTTATAGATTGGTGTACAAAAAATCTATTACTAGTGTGACTATTATTACAACAATAATGAGATAATATAGTTCCTAATAATATATCTCCAACGATATTAAGAACCTTCATTTCCGGTGTAACAATGCATCATCGACAATCTTAATTTATTTATAATAATTATTCGTACCGTATAACCCACTCACTACTTTATCTAAACATCATAACACAAATATAGCACATATATTCCAGGTAGTTGATCACCAAATTATCTTCACCAACGAAATTTCTTTGTTGCAAAGCAACTTGACATTTATATCTCTAATTCTTGCTGGAGGTACCTCAAAAGATAATTCCTCCTTCAACTGCACTACATTCGACTCAATGACATGTGATGGATTAGGGACATACTTCTGTAGTTGCGAAACATGGAACACATGATGAATGTGGGAAAAAATAGGCAGTAACACAACCTTATATGCTACGAGTCTGATTATTTTGAGTATTTGGTAAGGTCCAATGAACTTTGGCGTGAGTTTCTTCGACTTGATAACTCTACCAATTTCCTTAGTAGGTGTCACTCGAAGCAACACATGTTCACCTTCTTCGAATTCTAAGGGCCTGCAACGTATATCAGCATAACTTTTCTGGCGACTTTGGGAATTTCTCATCCTCTCTTTAATTTTCCTGATCTTCTATGTGATTTGTTGCACCATTTCAAGCCCCACCATGGTACTCTCACCATCATGATACCAACATAGTGGTGTTTGATATTTTCGTCCGTAAAGAGCTTCGTATGGTATCATCCCAATACTTACACGAAAACTATTATTGTAAGTGAATTCCACTAATGTAACATTCATCTCATCTCCCACGATCATCTAAGGCACATGCCATTAAAAGATCCTCTAAGGTTCAATTAGTTCTCTATTTTTTTGTTGTCTACAGGTGATAAGTAGAACTTCGTCTCAACTTTGTCCCTAATTCTTCATGTAAGGCTCCCCAAAAGTGCGAGGTAAACTTCGGGTCATGATTTAAGATGATGATGGAAGGAACTCCATGAAGTCTCACAATCTATGTCAACTTGGTCACATTATGAGTGGTCCTCACATGTAGCAAATGAGCTGACTTAGTTAAGCGATCAACTATCACCCAAATCGAATCATTATTCCTCTACGTCTTGGGCAATCCTATGATGAAATCCATGGAAATACTGTCCCATTTCCATCTAGGCACGTCTAAGGACTGCAACATTCCCGCAAGTCTCTGATGTTCTACTTTAGCTTTCTGGCATGTCATGCAAGCAGTCACAAACTCGGCCACTCATTTCTTCATCCCGAGCCACCAATAGTTTTGCCTCAAATCTTTGTACATCTTTGTCACTCCTTGATGAAAACCCAGTTTACTCTTGTTTGCCTCCTCAAGAATAATCTCTTTTATCTTGTCCACTGTCAAGATGCAAATACGTTCTTTGTAGAGCAAAATATTTTCTGACCCAACTTTGAATTCTTGTGCCTTCCCTTGCACAATTAATTACCTTTTCTATTGAAGTAGTTCATCGTCAAATTGATGTTTTTGAATGTCGTCCATTAACCCATTAGAGAGGGTCTCATGCTAAACTTTAATTCTCCTGGTGAAAACTCCACATTCAAGTTCAGATCATGAAACTTCTCAAGTAATTCTCGTTCCTTTATCATTAAAGAGGATACAAGTATATTTTGTCTACTTAAGGCATCCGCAACCACATTGGCCTTTTATGGGTGATATTGTAATCTAAAGTCGTAGTATTTCAAAGTCTCCATCCACCTTTTTTGCCACATATTAAGCTCTTTTTGATCAAACAGGTATTGTAAACTTTTATGGTCACTAAAAGTTGTAAATGTACTTCCATACAAGTGGTGTCTCCGAATTTTAGGGAAAACACTACCGCAACCAATTCCAAATCATGTGTGGGGTAGTTTATTTCATGTGTTTTTAGTTGTCGTGACGCATAGGCTACTGCCTTCTTATTCTGCATGAAGACATTTCCCAATCCTTAATGAGAGGCATCACAATAAACTTCATAGGGTTCATCTGGTTGTGGCAAAGTTAGCACCAGAGAGGTCGTTAAACGTTCCTTTAATAGTCTAAAACAAGCCTCACACTCTTCTGTCCATGCAAATAGTTGATATTTTATTGTAAGTTGGGTCAATGGGGATACAATCTTAGCAAAACCTTCAATTAATCTTCGATAATAGCCAGTTAATCCAACAAAACTTCTAATGTGTGTAACAGTTCCTGGCCGTTTCCAATCCACAACTACTTTTACCTTGGTTGGGTCGACAACAATTCCTTCATTCGAGATCACATGCCCTAGAAAATTAACTTACTCCACCCAAAATTCACACTTCGCTTGGTTGGCATACAATTGTTTCTCGCGCAACATTGATAGAACTTGTCGTAATTGCTCCTTATGCTCCTCTCAAATTTTAGAATAAATGAGAATATCGTCTATAAATACCACTACAAACTTGTCCAAAAATGGGTGGAAGATACGATTCATGTAGTCCATAAACACAACGGGTGCATTAGTCACTCCGAGTGGCATTACAAGATACTCATAATGTTCGTAACGAGTTCGAAATGCAGTCTTGGGAATGTCTTCGGCCTTAGCTCGAATTTGGTGTTACCCAAATTTTAAATCTATCTTGGAGAATACCACAACCCCTTGAAGTTGATCCATAAGGTCATCGATGTCCGACAATGGATATCGATTCTTGATAGTGGCCATGTTGAGTTGCCTGTAATCTACACAAAGTCGTGTGAAAAATACATGTTTTTGATGAAGTCAAAGACCAAGGAATGTGTTCAAAGTTACAAATATCAAAAAGAAGTCAAATAATCAAAATCAACCATGTTCACACAAATTAGAAGATATATAATATAAAGTTACATGATACAATCTAATATGCTTATATTTCAAATGCACATGGGAACCTTTCATTTGAGCATATGCATCAAAAGGACTTTCAAAGTGTCAAAATATATAAATAATGTTTGAAAATAATATTTTTGGCAAAATACAATGTTGTATATGAATACAACATGTGGTAGCCGAATACAGACAAGTCAGTAGCAAAAACTGAACATTTGTATTCGACAACAAGATGGTGTAGTCGAACACGAGTGCTAAGTCAATAGCTAAAACTGAACATCTGTATTTGAATACTTGACAGAGTATTCGAATACGAGTGTTAAGTCAGTAGCTAAAACTGTACATTTGTATTCGACTACAACATGGTGTAGCCGAATACAAAACCAAGTCAGTGGAAAAGTTCACTGATCCGTATTCGACTACAAGGTTTTCGTATTCGAATACAAGCTGTAAAATTTGAATAAAACTGAACGTTACAAGAGGTGTATTCGACTACACTCCTGTTGAAGTCGAATACAACTGGAAAAAAATGAAATTTTTCAATTTTGAAATGGTTCCGGATCATTGCATTTCTTCATCAAACCTCTAGGAACGATGGCCACTAATCTGAAGTGATGTCTATGGAGTATAAATACCCCATAACATCAGTTTAATCAAAATGAATCCTACTACCAAACCTTGAACAACTTTGAACAATTTTCTGAAATATTCTCAAAGTTATTTTTCATATTTCAAGTACTTGCATTATATTTTCACATCATTGAGAAAGGTTCTCTAGTATACTTGAAATATTATTGGATTGATATCATTGCACAACTTTTATACTCAGTTTCTTAGTCAAGAACATTTGTTAAAAAAATCATTGAAATTATTGAAAGTAGTATACTTTCTTTAAGTATTGTTATCTAAGATAGTAGTGTGCTATCTTAAGAAGTGTGTTAGAAGTTTGTAGCAGAGATCATAGGGTAGGATTTGTACATATTCTAACATTAGTGGAAAAATCTCTTGTGGTGTGCAAGAGGACTGCATGTACCCTTGGTCATAAGGGGAACCAGGATAATATCATTGTGTTCATTATTTTTCTGTCATTTATCTTTTTCATACATTATCTTAAATCAAAAAAATTGATCACTAAATCTCTAAAAAACAAGAAAATTTCTAAACACCTAATTCACCCCCCTCTTAGGTACACCTTTTTTCTTACAATTGGCATCAGAGCAGGTTCCAGTAATTTTCTCCTCGATCCTTATTAATGGCTTCTGCACAAATAGTTTTTAGAGATGGTCGTAGTAGCAATAAACCACCATGCTTCGTTGGAGAACACTATGACTTTTGGAAGATATGCATGCAAGCATATCTTAAAGCACAAGGAGATAATATTTGGGATGCAATAGAAAATGGTCCCTATGTTCCAAAAACAGTCATCGACAATAAAGAAGAATAAAAAAAATTAAAGCTTCATGGACAAATGATGACAAAAGGAAAGTGCTATTTGATAAGAAGGCCAAAAATATGTTACAATCAGCACTTGGAATGGATGAATTCTTTCATGTATCACATTGCAAAATGGCTAAGGAAATTTGGGATACACTTGAAGTAACACATGAAGGAACTATCGAGGTAAAACGTTCCGAACTCAACACATTATCTCAAGAATATGAATTATTTTCAAATGCAGCCCAGAGAATCCATTTTGGACTTACATAAAAGATTTTCTCACCAGACCAACCATTTGTCGGCACTTGGAAAAATCTTCACTAATGATGAATTAAACCTCAAAGTGTTAAGATCATTAACAAGGCTTGGCAACCGAAAGTAACAGCAATTTCTGAAAAGAAAAGTTTATCAAATATGTCTCTTTCTGTACTTTTCGGAAAACTTCAAAAACATGAAATCGAACTTGGAAGGTTAGAAAACAATGAAAGTCAAGAAAAGAAGACCAAGAACATTGCCTTGAAAGTAGAATCAAAAGAACAAATCAATTATGAGAATTCAGATGAAGATGAAAACATAACCTTCCTCGTAAAGAAATTTGGTAAGTTTCTTAAAAATGATAAAACCTTTAAAAGGAAAAATTTCAGAAAGAAGGATGTTTCCACTTCAAGCCAAAACTTCACTTGCTTTGAGTGTGGAAAGCAAGGAAACATAAAGGCAAAATGTCCAAACACTATCAAGAAAAATACTCTCAAAAAGAAAGAATTCAAAAAGGCATATATAGCATGGGACGACAACGAAGTCAGTTCATCTTCGGATTCAGAAAATGACGATTTGCGCAAATGTCGCCTTGATGGCATCACATCAATCCGACCAAGAAGAAGAGGTTAGTAACAAAGACTCTCCTCATCATAATGAGACTAATAGTGAATTAATTATTGAATATAATGATGCTCAAAATGCAATAAAAGAACTACTTGTGGAATGTAAAAATCTGTTTAAAATAGTGTCAACTCAAAAGAGACAAATCTCATCTCTTCAAGAGAAAATTGACACTATGGAAAAGGATTCTGAGAAATGAAAACAGAATTTTACATGCAATAAGTATGATTCTCTTTCTTTCAAAATTGTCCAATTAAATAGAGTAATTAAAAGATATGAAAAAGGACAAGTTGGATTGGAAAATGTTTTAAATATGAAAAGATATTCAAATGACAAATGTGGTCTTGGTTACTCAAAGTTTGATAAACCAAGTATAAATAAAACTATCTTTGTTAAAACAAGTGACCAATCCAAAGAGAAAGTTATAATTATGCAAAGAGATCATCATTTTAAAGATAAAATAATTCAAAAGAAATCTCATATACATTCATATAAAAGTAAATATACTCCTACATGTTTTTATTGTGGTCTAAATGGCCACACACCTAATGCTTGTCATTTTAGAAACTTTGATGGTGTTCCAAATAGGAATTATGTGTGGGTCAAGAAAGGTACTAATCCTCAAGGACCCAAAGCACTTTGGGTACCTAACAAATCATGATCTCATTTTGTAGGTATGCAAACAAAGTACCTCTAATATGTGGTACTTGGATAGTGGATGCTCAAAACACATGACCGGTGACAAAATAAAATTTTCAGATCTAACTCTTGAATCAAAAGGTTATGTGGTCTATGGAGATAACAAAAAGGGAAAAATTCTAGGTATTGGAAAGGTTGGTACAGCCCATTCTCCTTCAATTGAAGATGTTTTATATGTTGAGGGTTTAAAACAAAATCTGATTAGCATCAGCCAGCTTTGCGACAACGGTTACAAAATTGTTTTCAACAAAAATGAATTCCTTATCCGAAACAAAGTATCAAATGAAATTCGGTTTGTTGGTAAGCGTTTTAAAAATATTTTTATACTTAATCTTGATGATTTATCCTTAAAAATGAAATGTCTTATGGTAAGTGACAACAATGATGCATGGCTATGGCATAAAAGATTTGCACATATCCATATGGATCATTTAAAAAAGTTAGTCAAGCATGACCTTGTTGTAGGCTTACCAAAGATGAAATTTATAAAGGATAAATTATGTGATGCTTGTCAAAAGGGTAAGAAAACTAAGGCTTCATTTAAACCCAAAAATATCATATCAACCTCAAGACCACTTCAATTGATACATATGGATTTATTTGGTCCATCAAGAACTAAAAGTCTTGGAGGAAATTCATATGGACTAGTAATTGTTGATGATTACTCAAGGTTCACTTGGACCTTATTTTTGGCACATAAAAATGAAGCTTTTAAATCATTTAAAAATTATGTCAAACTAGTGCAAAATGAACAAGCAGCCAAAATAGTATCAATAAGAAGTGATCATGGTAGCAAATTTCAAAATGCATCTTTTGTAGAATTTTGTGAAGAAAATGGAATCTTCCATAACTTTTCTGCACCAAGAACACCTCAACAAAATGGAGTTGTTGAGAGAAAGAATAGATCATTGGTAGAACTTGCAAGAACCATGTTAAGTGACTCAAGTTTTCCAAAATATTTTTGGGCAAATGCTATAAGTACAACTTGTTATGTATCCAACCAAGTTCTAATTCGTCCAATATTAAAGAAGACTCCATATGAACTCTACAAAGGTAGAAAACCCAATTTCTCTCACTTTCACATTTTTTGAGGCAAGTGTTTTGTGTTGAACAATGGTAAGGATAACCTTGGAAAATTCGATGATAAAGCCGATGAAGGTATTTTCATTGGTTACTCATTATCTAGAAAAGCTTTTAGAATTTTCAATAAGAGAACTTTGTTTGTCGAAGAATCTATGCATGTATCATTTGATGAAACTAACCCCTTGAAAGATGACAAAATTATCTCTTATGATGATGATGACTTTTTAAGTAATGATACAAGCAAAGACAATCAAGATGATCAACAAAATCAAGAGAATGAAGTCAGCAATCAGCAACAAGATCAAAATGATAATCTTCCTAAGGAATGGAGAACCGATATAGACCACCCCATTGACAATATTATAGGTGATATCAACCAAGGAGTGACAACAAGGCTCAAACTCCAAGATGCTTGCTTAAATATGGCATTTGTTTCTCAAATAGAACCCTCCAAGATTGGTGATGCACTTAAAGATGATCAATGGATACTTGCCATGCAAGAAGAACTAAACCAATTTGAAAGAAGCAAAGTATGGGAACTTATCCCTTATTCTGGAAATAAACACACCATTGGTACCAAATGGGTGTTTAAAAATAAACTAGACGAAAATGGTATAGTTGTTCGAAACAAGGCAAGGTTGGTTGCTCAAGGATACAATCAAGAAGAGGGGATTGACTTTGATGAAACATATGCTCCGGTAGCAAGGTTAGAAGCAATTTGATTATTACTTGCTTATGCTTGTTCTATGAATTTTGAATAGTTTCAGATGGATGTCAAGAGTGTGTTTCTCAATGGCTACATTAATGAAGAAGTCTATGTCAAACAGCCACCTGGCTTTGAAGACTTCAAGAATCCTTAACATGTTTTCAAATTGAAGAAAGCTCTTTCAATTTCATAACATAGACACCTTCATCAACACACGCTTTCAAACTATGGAGA
This sequence comes from Cicer arietinum, assembly GCF_000331145.2. Classification (NCBI taxonomy): domain Eukaryota; kingdom Viridiplantae; phylum Streptophyta; class Magnoliopsida; order Fabales; family Fabaceae; genus Cicer; species Cicer arietinum. The sequence goes on along the minus strand of NC_021161.2, from coordinate 15,484,801 downwards.
CCAATATTGCCCACAACCATGATACTTTATTGCATGAAATCAATGGGCTATCCGTCAAAATCTACCATCTTCACCTCCCACCGGATGATGACATGTAGATCGATACTAGGAATGTATTTGTTGTAGTTTGTTTGTGTAATGTTTTATGTTGTTATCGTTAAAACTCTTTGCCTAGGTTTTTCTATTGTGATGTACTATGTAATATTTGAACATGATTTCGTTTTACTTATGTGATGTTCTTTTGTTATATCTTGTGTGAAGCTTTCACTATATTAGTATTTGTATGCTTGAATTGTATTTTTCTATTTTTTTCCTTCTTTTTGATCATGTCAAAAGAGGGAGAATATTTGGTATGTTGTTGTTGTTAAAACCTTTTGTAGGTCTTCAAAAATTTTACAATATGATGGCATGAACTCAAGATCAACGGGGGAGTACGCATGAATTCCAGGGGAGAAATTTTAAAACTTTCAAACATGTTAAAGTCTCTCCAAATAACAAGTTTTTTCATAATAAAAAAGGCGGAGAATGTAAAATACATGTTTCTGAGGAAGACAAAGACCAAGGAATGTGTTCAAAGTTACAAAGATCAAAAAGAGGTCAAATAATCAAAGTCAACCATGTTCACACAAATTAGAAGATATATAATGTAAAGGTACATGATACAATCTAATATGCTTATATTTCAAATGCACGTGAGAACCTTTCATTTTAGCATATGCATCAAAAGGATTTTCAAAGTGTCAAAATATATAAATAATGTTTGAAATAATATTTTTGGCAAAATACAATGTTGTATTCGAATCAACATGTTGTAGTCGAATACATACAAGTCAGTAGCTAAAATTGAACATCTGTATTCGACTATGAGATGGTGTAGTTGAATACGGGTGCTAAGTTAGTAGCTAAAACTTAACATTTGTATTCGAATACGAGACAGTGTATTCGAATACGAGTGCTAAGTTAGTAGCTAAAACTGCACATTTCTATTCGACTGCAACATGGTGTAGCCGAGTACAAAAAAGCGAGGGTGTATTTTTTTTTTTTTTAAAGAAATTAAAATAAAACAGAGAATTAAATAAGGAAATACCTTTGGATAAATAATTGAGTCATTATAATTTACAAGCAGCGGAAAAGTTTCTCAAATTATAAATCTAAAATATTTACACTTCAAAAGGTGGTACATAGACCCCATCATAAATAACGTGTCAAACAGACCATATTAGTATAGATACAGTTTTCCAAATTAAAATACTGCAACCCAAAAAGAAGGACGTCTAGTCCCTATACATCAACCTAATCTGATCATCCTACCAAAAAACTATACACCCTGAGTGATCTCCACGCGCCCCGTGAGATCCTCCTAACATAGCTCCAGTCAAGCATCCCCATCTACATTCCCATCCATAGGGTACGAACCGGTAGGATTGTCCTGGCTCTCATCTGAGGGCAAAGCCCAGATTTCCACAATAGTTGTAAAGGGTCACCAACCGAAATTAACAATTAACACATAACATTTAAGTTTCTAAATGCACAAAATAACCTTTCAACTTAGCATGCACCTTAAAAGGATTTTCCATATGCTAAAAGTTCATATAATGCTTGCCAATTAAAGATGAAATCAAAATGAAGTTCTCAAATCATCAAGTAATACATAACTGACCAAAGCATTGATAAATCAATTGAGCAATCGATTATCTAACTCAAATAAGGACTTCTACTGAGCCAATCGATTGCCAAATCGATTTGGTCAGTTCTGCTGAGTTCTTGCATGACCAAATCGACTTCCACATCGATTTTGTCAGTTTTGCTGAGTTCCTTTGTTGCCAAATCGATTTCCAAATCGATTTCTTAAATGGTTTTGAAAAACAGATTACAAAATCGATTTTGTCAATTTTAGCAGAGTCCCTACAACTCATCCAATCGATTGGGAAATCGATTTCCCTGCATATTCTTCCAAAAATACATAAACTAACTCAATCACATTCATACACAATTCCACATCTTAACACTTAGTAACTCCCACACGATCACCACGACAAATTGAGTTTCGAAAGAGTTTTACAACCCATCACACTTACACACAGTAATCAATTCATAACACTTAGCAATTATAACACAATCACTACAACATCATGAGCTTCGAAATAGTTTTGCAATCAAACATGCTATCACACAATTCCAAACAAAACCCTCTGCGAGAGGCGTAAATCCTAAACGTACAGTTTCTCACGAACGAACATGAGTGCGGTCTCTCATGGACAAACACTTGTGCAGTCTCTCATGGACAAACACAATTTACTAGGGTGTAGTGTCTCCCGGACAAACACCTGTGCAATCTCTCACGGACAAACACAATTTACCAGGGTGTAGTCTCTCACGGACAAACACATGTGCAGTCTCTCACGGACAAACACAATTTACCAGGGTGTAGTCTCTCACGGACAAACACCAGTGCAGTCTCTCACGAACAAACACAATTTACCAGGGTGTAGTCTCTCACTGACAAACACAATTTACTAGGGTGTAGTCTCTCACGGACAAACATATGTGCAGTCTCTCACGGACAAACACAATTTACCAGGGTGTAGTCTCTCACGGACAAACACCTGTGCAGTCTCTCACGGACAAACACAATTTACCAGGGTGTAGTCTCTCACGGACAAACACCTGTGCAGTCTCTCACGGACAAACACAATTTACCAGGGTGTAGTCTCTCACGGACAAACACCTGTGCAGTCTCTCACGGACAAACACAATTTACCAGGGTGTAGTCTCTCACGGACAAACACCTGTGCAGTCTCTCACGGACAAACACAATTTACCAGGGTGTAGTCTCTCACGGACAAACACCTGTGCAGTCTCTCACGGACAAACACAATTTACCAGGGTGTAGTCTCTCACGGACAAACACCTGTGCAGTCTCTCACGGACAAACACAATTTACCAGGGTGTAGTCTCTCACGGACAAACACCTGTGCAGTCTCTCACGGACAAACACAATTTACCAGGGTGTAGTCTCTCACGGACAAACACCTGTGCAGTCTCTCACGGACAAACACAATTTACCAGGGTGTAGTCTCTCACGGACAAACACCTGTGCAGTCTCTCACGGACAAACACAATTTACCAGGGTGTAGTCTCTCACGGACAAACACCTGTGCAGTCTCTCACGGACAAACACAATTTACCAGGGTGTAGTCTCTCACGGACAAACACCTGTGCAGTCTCTCACGGACAAACACAATTTACCAGGGTGTAGTCTCTCACGGACAAACACCTGTGCAGTCTCTCACGGACAAACACAATTTACCAGGGTGTAGTCTCTCACGGACAAACACCTGTGCAGTCTCTCACGGACAAACACAATTTACCAGGGTGTAGTCTCTCACGGACAAACACCTGTGCAGTCTCTCACGGACAAACACAATTTACCAGGGTGTAGTCTCATTTTCCACGAAACATCCATCAAATATAACCAAAACCTAACTCTAAGATTTTACCCATAAAGTCTTAGATTCATTTTCCCCCAAATCAATACTCCAACCCTAACAAAATTCTTTTCCACACAACCACAGATAAGTCCCTAAATGCAAACTAAAAGTTTGGAAGGAGCCCTTACCTTAACGTTAGCTTTAACGTGCGAACACGGTACCGCGAGTAAATTTGGTAAAATCTCCGCTCGCAACGTCGCCTCCAAAGTTGGTTCCCTAGCATCGTAGCGTGGTAGTGAGCAACTTTCCCTTCTATCTCTTCGTGAAACGAAGCTTAGATCTAGGGTGGGATGTGTACATATTCTAACATTAGTGGAAAAATCTCTTGTGGTGTGCAAGAGGACTGGATGTACCCTTGGTCATAACAGGTACCATGAAAAAATCGATGTGTTCATTATTTTTCTGCCATTTATCTTTTTCATACATTACCTTAAATCAGAAAAATCGATCACTAAATCTCTAAAAAACAAGAAAATTTCTAAACACCTAATTCACCCCCTCTTAGGTGCACCTCTGTTCTTACATCGTGAACATCCGTCCTTTTTCTTTACCAACAAGACAAGAGCTCCCCACAGTGAAACACTTAGTCGAATAATTTTTTTTGATATTAATTCATCCAGTTGTTCCCCCCCCCTCCCTCTTAGGTGCACCTCTGTTCTTACATCGTGAACATCCGTCCTTTTTCTTTACCAACAAGACAAGAGCTCCCCACAGTGAAACACTTAGTCGAATAATTTTTTTTGATATTAATTCATCCAGTTGTTCAATAGAGTGCAATTGAGATGGGTCCAATATCAGGGTGTAAGGCAATAGAAAACTCAGTCTCTCACACTAGCGGTATGCCTGGTATGTCCGTCGGAAACACATAGAAGAAATCTTTAACCACTAGCACATCCTATATCTTGGCATCATGAGTAACTACGACACTAGCTTGGGACAAAATCTCCATATCTCCCTCCATAAACTTCCTACCTAACACAACTGTAGGACAATACATACAAGTTGTATTTGTAGTTAAAGTCTTATCAGTAGCGGTAGTAACAAACACATCAAACAATAAGGTTATGATAGGAAACTCCAATAGTTTCACACGGTCCATAGAGATAAATGAATGTGTTGCACCAAAGTAAAAAAGAACGGTTAGAATGTTACCTGAGATTTCAAACTCCCCTTGGAAGGATTCATTCGAACGAGACGTCCCTTGACCATTTATATTGTAAATTTTCCCTTGAGTTGTTGGGCGTGTAACTTTAGTTGCATTTAGTGAAGTTTCTGCCTTTGGTTCCTTGCAATCCTTGGCTAAATGTTCGGGCTTCTAGCATTTAAAAGATACATTGCCCTTGAGTAAGCACTTATCCACAAAGTGTCATAGATCTCGACAACGATAACAGTATGGCTTTGATTATGAAGTCCTCTGTCTATCATCTGAAATGGAGGTCATTAGGCAGTATGGTCTCTTATTTGACCCCTTGAGGACGATGATATGGCTTTTGATTTGGTCTACAACGACCATGGTTCTGATTACTCGGCCGTGTTGGTCCCTCATGGTTACTAATACCCCTGCGATTCTTCATAGGCTCTACTTCTCTTTACTCTTCCACTAGGGGTTGAAACCGTGTGATCCCCAGAGGTAGTACAAAATCTTGAATTTTATACTTTAACCCATCTTGAAAGCGGTGATACATAAAGTCTTCATCAACAGTCTGATGAAAAAACTTGAAATATCGTGATAAGGATTCAAACTTTGCAGCATATTCTACCACAGTCATACTACCTTGGCGGAACTTTAGAAAATCATCTCCTAATTTTTTTCTAGCACTCACTGAAAGTACTTGCCCAAAAACTTCATACGGAAAGACTCCTAGTTAATCTCTTCTTGAGCAGCTTCTATCATCAGTTTGGTGCTCCTCCACCAATATTCAGCATCACCAAGTAGTAGATAAGTGGCATAATTCACTTTAACTCCAAGTGCACATCGAATCACTTCAAAGATCTTTTCCACTTCCTATAACCACTTGTCAGCCTTTTCAGGATCAACGTCTCCATGAAACTTGGGAGGGTCATGCCTACGGAAGTCTGCCAAACCTTTAGATTCATCCGCCCTTTCTTCTATTTCCTCCATTTGTATGTCACATTGATTCTAAGCAACAATAGCGGTAGCCATTTGTGTCATAGCTTGAGCCATCTGAGCCACTCCTGCTTCATTAGTCACGCTAGCACTAGAAGTACATCTTGGAGGCATTATTTCCTGCAACGCTCAATCCAGTCAGTGTTAGGCACTTGCCTTGTAATAAATAAAGATATCGTCTAGAAGAATCACGAGTAAATGAGAACTCTAAATACTATACCCATACCAACAAATAGAACAAAGTCATAAATAGGTATATTACGACAACCCTACTATTCGACACTTGTCAACTTACACCCAACTCACAATCCAATCAAGACCGAATTGTTCTGATGCCAAAATGTAACATCCCATTTTTTTTGGGACATTATCTCGAAATACTATGTTTAAAATACAATCTACTTTTTTTTTAAATACTTTAATTCCCATGCAACCAAAATATATAATTACACGTGTAAACTCAAACAAACAAACAATTCATAATTAATTAAAATTCCCAAGTATCTCAATCAGATAACTTAATACTCAGATTGTAAGATTCAAAAATGTTGTACCAAAATAATAAATAGTATAAGACTAGAGTTCAACAAAAATAAATTTCCTATAGATGACCACTACTACCCTCCTAGAATTAAAAGAGATGCTCCATATATTCCTCCGAAAACTCCCTCGGTTGTGCAAGTAAATTAGAAGTATCATGTGTCCAAAAGTAAGGGTCATCTCCAAAATACTTACCAATAAATAAATATAAATAAAATTAATTGTACAATATTTACATAATTAATAACACTTATTTCACACAAATGACCAGAAGGTACAATACATCAATTATCTTTATAAATCATTAACCACACCTCAATCAAGATACATACCCAATGAGACCATATTACTAAATCTATATGTCAATGTAATGATTATGGAATATCGTCTCCCCTTCATGGGTCCTTTCAAGCAACACCACTAACTCAAAATCCTCGCAAGGATCTGTGGGCTCCGACTAATTATGGACGCGCCACACAACTTTGAATGAATGCATGAATGTAGACACTTTTATAATAAATCACCAATATTATGCAAGGTTAACTTATTAACGACAACATATTTGTACCTTTAGAATTAACTGCAACATGTTAAGTACAACTATTATAACAACGTATCATATAATACTTATTTTCCACACTTTGAACATGTCATACACAACCATTATAATAACGTATCATATAATGTTCATTGCCTATACTTTGACCATGTCAACCACAACTATTATAACAACGTATCGCATAACATTTATTTTTCGCACTTTGAACATGTTTAACACAACCATTATAACAAGATATCATACAACATCTATTTTCCACAATTTGTTGAAAATTATTTCATCTTAATATATATTTAATTTCATGCATTCAAGAATAAGCACAACCATACATAGATATAATTAGAGTGATGCCCTTATCGATATGAGTGTCGTTATTAAAATTCTCAAGTAGCGGTCTTTGCTCCAAATATGCTACACCTGCACAAATTAATTTACTTCTCACTTAGTATCAAGTTTTTAGTTTTATTGTTATAGATTGACGTACAAAAAAATATATTACTAGTGTGACCGTTATTACAATAATAATGAGATAATACAGTTCTTAATAATTTATCACCAACGATATTAAGAACTTTCCTTTCCTTAAGAACTTTCCTTTCCTGTGTAACAATGCATATGCATCTATCTTAATTTATTTATAATAATTGATCCTACCGTCTAACTCATTCACTACTTTATCTAAACCTCATAACACAAATATAGCACATATATTCCTGGTAGTTGATTAAGATAAGAAAAAATCAATAAATGAAAGGTTCTTATCTATTAACAATAAAGATACAATTAGAGAAACATATCCGTTGATCAATTTAATTTAAGTTTTTATTTTTTTTAGAATATCAATAAGGGGTTTTGTTCTACTAACAATAAAAAGGGTTCGATAAGGTTAATATGATCATAGTTAAAGAATTCTTACATGAGGGGATGAATCACTAACTCCTTGAGGGGTTTTCTAGAATTTCTTCATTTTTATCTCTTAAGCCATTTCTTTCTTTTTCTTTCTTTAAAGCATAGGGTTTGTGAATGGGAGACGTCGGTTTGTTTTTTCCTTTCTATCAGTAGAGTTAGGGAACATGTTGTTCGCAATGTGGTGGTGAGGGCGGTTATTTCAGAACCGTCGCAGGCCAAGTGTCGCAAACTTCAACAATTCTTGTAGTGAATATTCACTCCTCGATTTAATGTAATTTTGACTTTAACGTTTCCAGATTCATGTTTTTATTATTATTATTATTATTATTATTATTATTATTATTATTATTATTATTATTATTATTATTATTATTATTATTATCAAAAGTTAAAATAACACAATACAATTAAGTTAGAAACTAGTAACTATCACCAACAAATTTCTAGAATAACCATCTCTACTCTTAATAACGTAAGATATAAAAATAAAATAGAATTCCAGGATGTTACGCGATCTCCTGTAATTTACCTTTAAGGGCAATTTTTTGGGGTACATCAAGTTTATCAACCTTTTTCACTATGACATATATTTTATGTTTCACAGATAACTATGAAGGTTTACCCGATTCATCATCATGAAAAGTTAATTTACTCCACCAAATATGAATAGCGTCTAACGGAACGGGATGTGAGATCATACTATACTTGACTATTTCACATGCACAAGGTAGATTATGTGTTGTCTTAATAGTGCAACAAAATTCGGACTTATCAATACCTACACACTTCACACGATCATACTTAGTCGCAATGTAATTTATTTCATGTTTAGAAATAACACCATGTAAATAGGCGTGCAATTTCTTATTGTGTCAATGCACCTTTTGAATGGTGCTCTTTTCAAAATATGTTGTTATCTTATTGTGTAGTAATACAATCTATTATTTGTTGTGTTCCCAAAGTGCATAACTCTATTTGTCCATGCCTCAACAAATATTTCCTTGTGAGGAATTAACCACTGCTCGTGTACATAATAAAAAATATAGAACAATTATTACTAGATTCTACAAATATAGTCAACTTCATGTAATACTAAGCCTCATTATAACTGTAAAAAGACCCTTCCATGTCTCCATTACGTGCACCTGCTTTTTTTTTAACACGGTCATCTTACACTTGGCTTTGACATACTTGCACACACGTAACAAACACAATAAATTGACTGCTTTTGGTAAAACATATTGAACTTCATTCATCAAAGCAAGGTCTCTATTAGTAACGATGACTTGAACTTCACCGGTTGTAATCTATTCTTTCAACATTTGTAGTGCCCAAATGAAGTTATCAACACGCTTAGACTGTAGATATGCAAATCCCACACAATATGTCATTTCAGTAGAAGTAACACTAATAATATAAAGTAATGGCATTTGATACCTGCAAGTCTTGTATGTGTTTTCCATAGTCAATACTATGTGAAAATTATTTAAAAGAGTGATAGCATCTGGATGGGGTCATAATGTGTCCCTCAACTCATGTGAATCCTCTACCTACCTATATCAATACATGTATTTGTTGCGTTCCATCAATGTCATTAGATGTTGCATTTCCATTCGGTTACCTCTAAGTGATGAACAATATGATTGACGTGCATTGTAAACTTGTTTGATTGTTGTTAAACTTTCAACATTATGATCATTTAATATCATCAATAAGTTTCTTGGTTTGATCATGTTCTTTGTCATATCACCAAGTACATCTTTCTCTTCATGATACAATCGACTAAGAAATAATAACTAGTCTATTTTTTGGCCAATTCGTGGTTATGGAGACCACATGCTACATGCAACACTCGATGATGTTCCTCTTAATCTAAATGGACATTCACATTTTTTAGTCTAAGTACTCCTCACAAGTTTAGGATTCTTCCAAGGTCTATATTTTCTACTTCTTTCGCAACCAAGAATTAATTTTGTCTTTGTTCTTGGTCATGATGTCGCAGTTTTAGATCTAAAAATGATAACGAAAATTCCATTTTTCCTTTCAACATTTCTAGTCTATCTCAATAAATCATCTTGCGCATCAAACATCATGCCAGTGGTAAACACATTAGTCAAATCCATCATACCAAGTTCAACACCATCATTCATTGTGTCGTCAATTTTAGGTTCAACACCATCATTCATAATGTCAAAATTAGGTTCCAAACAATCGTACATTTTGTCAAAATCAGGTTCCAAACCATTATACATGTTTTCACTATTTTCTTCCCATTGGTCCATTTATTTGCATCCAATAAGAACATATCAAAAATTAAGAAATATTGTTTAATTAACGTATCAGATTTGCATTCAATTAACGTATCATATATGAACTGAATTTATGCAGACTGCGTGAACTGAATTCGTTTAATCTTACGTGAACTGAATTCACGTAGGTATTGTCTTCTGAACTAAGATCACATATATGTGAACTAAATTCACGTAGGTTTACGTGAACTGTATTGACGTTGTACTTGTGAATCCTTAAACTTTATTTACATAAGCAAACTTAAATCATGTATCCTTATGTAAATTGTATTCATGTACTACTAGTAATTTCTTAAAATGAATAACGTACTTGAAAATATATCACGAAAGGATACATGATTTAAGTTTGTGTACAATGTATTATTTACAACGTATGTGAATTGAGATTACGTACAATTCCCAAATTTTGAAACAAACATACGAACTCAAATGCAGATCAGTAAATATACCTTGTTGGCGACTTTAACCAAAAAATGAAGATGAGACTTATGGGGTGTAAGTTATGAGTGACTGGGCTGAGTTTTGAATGAGTATGAGTTATGATGTGAGTTATGATGTGAGTTATGATGTGACTTATGCAGTTATTGATGGCGATGAAGAGAGAAATGGGGGGTTATAGGGTTTAAAGAATGATGCAATTAACTAAGGGCATTTTGGGTATTTTATTTTTATGAAAAATTTAAGGGGCGTGGGTAGCAAAATGGGGATGTGGATAGATAAATTGAAAAAATTAATATCAACCCATTTTTTCATCCATTCCAATGTTCATAAATACACGTCCAAATTCACCAATTCAGATGTGTATTTACGTTCGGATTATTCAATTTAGACGTGTATTGTAACAAAACAAAAACACAACATTAGAGAAAAGAAATTGTATAGAATATCCTTTGTGTAGTAATTGTATTTAATAAAAACAATTCTTAATCTTTGAAAAATATAAATCACGCAATTTAGTCTCTACATAAATCATCGTCGAAAAAGAACAATTAGATTCCCAACAATAATTAAAATGTAGAAATTTTGTCCTTAACAATAATAAAAAAGAGACAATATTGTTCTTAATACACAAAATGTCTCAAAATAAATTGTTTAGTTTTTGTTTCTTTTCTTTTCTAGCATTCAAACAAAGCAATTCAAGGAAAAAGATTATTCAATTAAATATCGACAATATTGATAATTCTAAAAGAAAATTATTATCATATCCAATATTTTTCCAAAAACAATTTGGTCATTATTAATATATATTTTTAATTTACCAAATGGAGCACTAGTATCAAAACTAGTATATATGGGGAATTAAGAGAAGTACAACAACACACTCTTTAACACACACTGATTGGTAAATATTGTTATTTGAGAACGTTAAGAGAATATAAACTAAAACAAAGGCATGGGAAATGAAAGCTCTATAAAATAATACCTGATATAAAATTAACCAAAGATAAAGGTAAATAAAATATAGAAAAATGAACACAAGGGAAAAGAAATAATAGATAAGAGAGAATATGAGAGTATTCTATTCTATTCATCAAGCTGAATTCTTACAAGATCACATGAGTCCTTTTTATAGAGCATAATTCTTGTAACTTACAAATATATTAAAAGTCTACTAATAGATGTACTAAAATAATAGAGTAAGCGACCTTTAACATAGTGGAGTGAGTGGCCTTTAACTATTAAAGTTATAGGAGGTAGGAAGATCGAAATTTACCATATATTGTAATTATTCACAACACTTCCCTCGGATGTTCATTAAAGATATGCTTCATTAAAACATTCCTAAGAAAAAACCTCGTTAGAAAAAATTCTAGTGAAGAAAAAAGAGTTCAACATCATTTCTGTGGGAACTGCCTTATTAAAAATCTTACAAAGAAAACTCAATAAGACAAAATCATGGTTAATGGAAAAAAGTGCATATTATAAATATCTTCCTCATGCAAGAAATGATGTCTAAGACGATGAATATCAATCTTCTATAATAGTTGCTTAAAAGTTTCACTTGACAATGACTTTATAAGAATATATTATTTCAACTGAGTTATTCTTGCACGAATATAAGTCCCTTGCATATGTTGAACCATACGTTTCAACTTTTCTCTATAGTGCTAAAATTTCATTGAAAGGATTAGACAAATAACATGCATCTCTTAGATAACAAATTAAATATTTGATGATAAATTGACAACAAATAATATACAAGATAACTAGTAAGATACATTAGTGCCCTCAATTGAATTAATGTATGGTACTTCATGACCAATTTGTTTTCATTTGATTACACAACAAATATTTTTTGTCCATGTAGAACAATATTAGCACTCTTTCTATATAAACTTCATGATTTACAAAAAAAAAAAAAAATTATTCTTCAAATGCTATATTTGTAATATCAAAACAAATCATTTCCCTTCCTACATATTTCATGTTACATTTTTCTTTAAAATAAAATTTTTCATAAGCTCTTCAGGAATTATGTTTTTAAATCATCAACATAAACATCAATTATCACAATTTTATTTCACAATTTTTTTTTAAAATTGACAAATTGTGTCATTCTCAAATCTCTCGTTTGAAAATATTCACTAAGAATATTATACAATATGTATAGATTGTTTGAGTTGATAAAGATACTTATTCATTTTGATTAAGTCATCTATTCAGGAGTATGAGTTTTATGTCTCATAAAAATAAATTCCTTCATCGAGTTTCATATAAGCATCATTATCAAGTGAGTCATACAAATATGTTGCAACACATATTTTATATTAATTGAGTCTTTCATGTGCTAGTAAACTTAATTAGGTATGATAAAGTTCCTGAATTTACTTCAGGTAAATATGTCTCTTCAAAATCAATGGTAGACTATTACCATACTCTTTTTTTATTAAAAACAATATTCATTCATTCAAATTGATAGAAATCACTTTGATCAAGAATATTACAATTCAAAATTGCTAAATCCAAAAAGGATGAATCTATGAACAAACTCATAGCATCCACGTTAATAGCGTAAAACACTAAAATATCTACAAATATGACAAAGCCTACAAAAATAACAAAATTTAGGTGTCTAGAGTACCCATGTCTTTAAAGTTGTAACGTTTCTAACGACAAAATTATTGATTGAATTTGAACTTGATCGAAGTTGATATGTCAATTTGAACCAAAGAACACCACAACAAGACGAGAACATGAAACGTCACACAAAGACGACGGGAAAACACATAGACGACAAAACCAAAAAAAAGATGGGTGGTTTCAGATAAAACATATGCCATAAATCACTTTTCTTTTGTAAGAAAAAAATGGGGAACCAATCAAAAGGGAGGAGAAGAGATTAGGAGGATGAGGCGGCTAGGTTAAATCCCTAGTCACCTCTTTTGAAGAGAAGACTTTTACCATTCTCTTGAATAACATGTCAAACTTTGTATTTCATCATTCCCAATTCTTTCGCGCAAAAAATCAGTCATAGCTAGTTAGTTTCACATATTCACGTGTGCAGACTATAAGTTCGAAAACATTTTGCTTTATAAAACGAGTTTAATTCCACTTCACTAGCTTCTTTCTATTTTCATATAATTTAGTTCATGATCCTCATTATCATTTATTACATATAACGACATATCATATACAAAACTATTGTCAACATTGACTTTCTTTTGGTTTCATCATATTCAATTCATGATATAATTTATTTAGATCTCTTTATGTTCACAAGTTTTAGCTACTTGCCAGTTCTTCTGGAACTAAAAATCAATTATGTCTAATGCTATGTTGGAATTTTCATATCCTCACTTGAGCCATCTTTCTTTTTAGCTCATTTTTTTATTTGAGGATTTTTATCTTTGGAACCGGAAAATATATCATGTTTCATGCATAGGTACTCATTTGCAATGACGCAGTATCCAATAAGGACTTCAATTTTGATTGGAATATTAGCATTTGATAATTGGTTTTTCAAACTTTGTAAATGAGTCATCTTTTGAAATTCTGGTTCACACTCGATTGTATGAAGGTCAATATGAGATAATATATTTCAATTATCATTTTAAGCTACTTATTCTCTCCCCCTAATACTTGGAATACTAATTCATCAAATTATAATCAACAAACTCATTTGAATACAAGTCTCCATTTTTTTGGCTCAATATACTCTATCACAAATTGAGATTTCATATCCAAAATGTATATCCAATATTAATTTACGTCTCATCTTAGTGTATTATTTTGGAGCATTTAAAATATACACACCATATCCAAAAAAATATCTTAAATGGAGAGTATTAGATTATTAACTCAAAATTGACAATAAATTAAGGAGATGACTTACATGTAGTTACTCCTTAGCTTGATGGAAATAAATATCTCAACATACATTGTATGTTCCCATGTAAAAATTATAAGGTACAATCTAATAAATATTGATCTTAAAATCAACCTTAGACGTCTAATGAATGCTTCTTCAATTTCATTTTTGTGTATGAACATATGCTATATGATGTTTAATATCAATTCCAATACAATACTTATGAGAAAATGACCTCGTAGTCAAATTAGTTGAAACAACAATCTTCCAAACTTCTGGTTGTGAGTTGACAACCAACATACTCTGGTGAGTTGATCTACAAATAGCTCCTCATATACATTTTAGAAATGGGAGAGACTCAATTCGTCAAATTGTCAACTTTCTTTGGGAACTAGTAATACACACAAAATATTTAATTGAAGAATCTTATAGATTTTCAAAATATATTGACATATATTTATAATTACTTTTTGCATCATAATAGATTTGGCATATTCCAACCGGTCTTACCAACAAAAATTTAATAAGATATAAAACTAATGTCTATCACTATTAGACAATATTTTCATTTGAATCAAAATAGTATTTTCATTGGCTTTCATTAGAAGAAAAAAAAAAAAGGATCCTTGCTTCTTCTTCATCCATCAAAAGCATGGTTTTAGGCCTTTTTTTTTGTTTGGAATCACCGCTTCGAGTTATTTTGTTCTCTCATTTTATTTAAATATGTGATTTTTCACACTGAAATAATGTTCTTTTGTGTTTTATCTACGACTTCATCATCTGAGTGCGACATAGTGTTGTTCTTTGTCTTGGTGTAGTGTTGTTTGTTTTTTCATTTTGTTGTCGTGTTCTCAAACACAAAGGTAACTTCCACTATTATTATCATCATCTTCACTCGTCCAAAGACTATCAAACTTACGAGGCAACCTAGTCCCTTGATCCGCTATCTCACACGAGTCAAATACGAGTAATAAAAACATAGCGTAAGACAAAAACTCACAAAAATAATTGTTAGGATGGATAGTAGTACTCTAAAATTGGTTAATATTATTATCAGAGAGTCCTCGAAAATGGCGCCAATTTGAGCCATTGTCGCACACAGGTCAAATACGAGTAACAAAAACGTAGCATAGGGCAACAACTCGAGTCGTATCGCAAAGACTTCTAACAATATTAAGTGAATTTAGACAATATTGAGCGAATTTAGAATCAATAAAAATAAGCAGGGGGTTTTGAATTCAGGTTCGGACAAATTGAGAAACAAATTACAATCACGTATTAGAACGATTAATCCATTGGTTCGGGAATTTCAAACCTATCACATAGTGCAGCAACTTCTAAATTGATCAAGCAAGCGTAAATCAACCCTATGTGAATTTGGTTGCTTTAATTGGATTAAGCATCACAATAATTGATAGATTATAGTTAACAATCAAGTGTCGAAAAACTACAATTTATTTAATTTAGAAACCGAATTATGTCAAACTAGATTTATCAATCCTATTGAGATTCGAATTAAGCAATCATAATAACAATATAATCGAATAAAAAGAAATAGAATCATCAACATGAAATTAACATTATAAAATAAACCTTAAGGTATTAATGAAATTCTGAAATAATGGATTAATCTGAGAAATTAGCTTTCCATCGAAAATGTTCTATTATAGACCTTCTTCAAATCAAATCAAGAAAATGTAATTACAATTTTCAAATTACCCAATGATATTCAAGAAATGCAATAAAAAGAATGGTGGATTTGATAAGAAACTCACATACAACCACCAAGATTAGCTTGGATCTTACGGTAGAATTTTACCATTTGTAGGAAAAATTGTGCTCTTGTCGTAGAAAAGATGATTGTGAGAGGAAGAAAGGGATATATCAATTTTTCCTTTGATTTATTGACAGAAATCAAGAGCACAATTTTCAACCAACGGTTGAAAATCTCCACGAAAAATGTGACCTAGAGGTCATGAGTTGCATAAGGCATTCAAAATTCTCCATAGGAGATCCTCATGGAAGAAAAGAGGAGCTTAAAAGTCATCTCAGATTAGTCGATAGTGACCAATCCCATTATTCTCGAATTAGACGATGACCTAAAAATCATAAATCACCCATCTGGCGACACTAACAAATTTCATCTAAAAACCGCAAGGAATGTCCCACAAAAGGACTCCTAATAAAGTGAAAAGAAACACATTATTCTAACCTAAAACCTCTCGCTCTAAAACATAAATTGACTTGATTGTCGGAGTATGCGCAGGTACACCACTGCAAAGCCATCGTCTTCCATTTTTCGGCTAATAATCCAAGTCAACAATGGATTAAATTTCAATATGTTTCGTAAATTGAAGCTAAGATAGTAAGAGGTTGCAATTATATTTAATATGTCGGGGTGCATATTCGAATGTGTGGTACTCCTTTTTTTCACACTTATTATAAAATACAACACACTACACCAAAAATGACATTTTATAGCGCGCTTATTAAATACAAGCGTTGTTGTAGAATTTTTAAAAAATAACGGAGGATACAACAGCGCTTTTTTGACAAGCGTTGTTGTAGGGTCATATAGGGTCACATAACGCTTGCACATAATGCTTACAACCCATTTACAACGCTTTTTGTAAAAGCACTGTAAATTGAAGCGTTCTCCCATAGCTTTTACAGCGTTTAACTCGCTTTTACAAGGATTGTCCTACAAAAGGATCTCTAATAAAGTGAAAATGTACACACTATTTTAAACTAAAGCCTCTAACTCTAAGATACAAATTGATTTGATTGTCGGACCACCTCAAATGAGGAGCTTCAGTCAACTTCCCCACCGCAGAGCCATCGTCTTCCACTTTTCGACTAAGAATCCAAGTCAACAATGGACTAGATTTCAATATGTTTCCTAAATTGAACCTAAGATGGTAAGAGGTTGCAATTATATTTAATATGATAGGGTGCATATTCGAATGTGTGGTAGCCCTTTTTTTTTTCCACACTTATTATATGTGAGTTTCGCCATTATAAATTATTTATAAAAAAAATATTTCAATATTAAATACAAATACAACAGTTTCATAAAATGTTTTTGACTCGAACACAATAGTTTCATATTATTACATTTATTGAATATCATTTTATTGTAACATATGATAGTAGATGGATAGTTAAAATTGCGTCTGAAAAGCTGATGTGCATGAAGGGATACTCTTGCTCCATATTACATCTTACTTCGCATAGAGTATTTCATTACACCTGGAATATAGACATTCATCAAGTAATTCTTCCAATTAATATTTCTAGGATCAAAGTCAAATCCCTCATCAATAGCTCTCTTTGCTACCATCCGTAAATTTTCTACATTCTGATCGTCAAAGCTGTGTTCAAAAAATTGTACCAAATTGACATATATTAGTGTGATACAATATCCATTAAATCTATTATTTTTTAATTAATATTAATACCAAAACTAAAAGGATCAAATATTAGGGAGGGATGGAGTATATGGTACGTACATGCCCTCAAAGATAGTGTAAGGTCTAAAGAGTTCTATCGCTGACTCCATCTTTGATCCCTAAAAAAGTGTAGCCAATAAAAAGTAAACAATCATAACATAAAGGGGCAATTTACATAATTTATGCAATAAACAACAATACAAAATTAAAACGAGTTTTATGAACAAATACCTTGTTTGGGTCAAACTCATCCATACTTGTAGAGAATAATGCCATCTTTTTTGCAATAAGTACCGGTTTTCCATTTTTATTTATCCATGGATTTTTTGTAAAATAGCAATACGTGTTATCTAGAACATCAGAAAAGTTGATTGGATTTCTCAATGAAGAACTAATATTGTAGATCAAATTCGTGCAAAGATTCTTAGAACGAGCCACCATTGCTACTATCATGGAATTTACCACCATATCCACGGGTATCTACAAGAATTAATTTGAGATCCTTAATTTTAAATTTAAATCCATAACATTTATAAATTATAGAAACTAAATAATAAAAAAAGTGAAATATAGAATAATTGAAGAGATGAAACTCACAATATCTAATACAGTCTCCGGAACACCAACAAAGCTCCTTATTATTCCCTTACCGTACCCATCAATAATGAAGTTAAGAGCTCTACGATAACAAAATTTTATAAGAATTCCTGAACGGTAATTTCATATAAAACTTACCGCTTCATCCTTTCAAAACAATTAAATAAATATCACTTTATTCCCAATTTTGATTTAACTATAAAAATTTACGTGTGCCTTTTCATATTGTAAACTAACATATTATTAGAAAGTTACTTGAAATTTGTCAAAAGAACTAGCTTTTAATTTTGATGCATCTTTTTATTTTATATAGATTAATAATTATTTGATGCATGGTTACTGTATGACTTTTTATAGTGTCAAAAAAACAAAAATTATCTTTTAGGGTTAAATATATTTTTAGTGTCTATCAAATTTCATCTTTTTAACTTTAGTCCTTATAAAATAAAAATATAACTTTTAGTCCATATAAAATTATATATTAAGTAGTTTTATTCATTGCTAAATTGAAACATGTTTAGTTGTCTTTCAACGTTAAAACCTTTAAATGATTTTTTGCAAACATATTTAGAATATTACAAAATGTTTCTTCACAAAAATTTAAAAAAATTTAAATTAGGATAAATTAATTAAGTATATTTTTTAAAAAATATATAATCTCAAGTTAAAAGTAACAAATATGGACCTATAAGAAGTAAAAATATATTTAATCCTATATTTTATACGACTTCAAAGTTTATAAAATAACAAAAATTTAATAATCTAACAATAATGTTTGATTGACATCATACAAAGTTTACACTCATACAACATATGAATTACTCCTTTCTTTCCAAAACAATTGAGTCATTTGATTATTTCACACATATTAAAATATATATATATATATATATATAAACTAAAGACAAATAATACTACTTTTATCAAATTATCTTTGTTAGGTATTGGTGCATTATGAATCTAATAAATGTATAGTAAAAGTTATTACATTGAAAACTATGTAAGTAGTTTTAGTTAAAAGGTATAATTAATATTAAGTGCATTGAAAATTAGAAGGGTTAATTATTATGGGATAAATTATTTTTGTAAATAGGTCAAAATAACGGGAGAATATAATTTATGGGATATGTAATATTGTATTCTGCCACTAAGCGTATTAAAAATGAATTTTGTTTTGCATCACTGAAATGCATGGTGTTTGGTTAAATTGGTGGTATATTTTGCATCATAAAGTTGGTGTTCTGCTTCTCTCTTTCCACTGCTTTTGTTTTTCCTTTTCTTTTGTTTTGCATATATTTTTTGTATTGCTTATGTTTTTCCTTTGTGTGAAAAGTGTTTGGATTTTTGGCCAACCTTTGGGCTCAATATTGGTTATACTAAAATCTATCTTTTTAATCATAGATATAACATTGACGTACGGGTCAATATTAACTCCATATATGTGTTTACTAATTTGAAATTATTAAGCAATTTAGGGGATTGATGCAAGATTTTATTTTACTTATCTTGGGGGGTCAATATTTATATTAGTAGTGTTTAAATGTACTTATAAATTAACTTATGGTATGTCGTTGAGCTAATAAGTTCCCCGTAACAGTTTATTAATATGTGATTAGTTAAGCTTCCTATAGTAGCTCATTGAATAAATACTTACAAGTTGATTACCCAAACACACCCTTTTTTTAGAATAATATAATGCTAGCAATTACTAGGCTTGCTTTCCAATTGCAACTCTATAAGTGACATTTTTGAATAAGGCAATGAATTGTTGAATGCATATGTGAGGATGTGTGTATGTATGTTTGTTTGTTGGTTTGCTTGCTTTCTTCGTGTACAAAGTAGTGTTGACAGGAGGTAGTTCAATAGGCAGAGCATCGCCATGCAGAGTTCCTTACGAAGTTTGAAACATTGACAAATAATGTTGTTTCCTTCAGACTGAGTCATCTCATTGTCGTCTTAATCTAAATTATGAGGAGGATGAGTATGACACTGATGAGGGTGATGACTAATGATTTTTAGTGACAATTTAGTTTTTTAGTTACCACTACATCTTTTGTTTAGACTTCATGTAGTGATATTATCTATATACTGTTATGACCAGATCTTTTACTTACACTTGTAATGATTTCTAATGTCATTTTGTGACTACATCTTTTCAGAGTTGTAGTAATGTTATTTTGTATTTCGATAACACTATATTTTGCTTTAACATAATGACATTTTAATATGGTTAAACTTTAATTGTTATATTGTATTTTTAATATAATTGAGAAATTATTTATTGGTATTGACAGTTGTATGAAAACAAAAAATTTATTTAAAATAAATATTTAATTTTCTAACTGCACAGCTATTACCCACAAATATGTTGTGGGTAAATTGATTAATATTTCAAATACTATTTTTGTGGGTAAATTTATGGAAATTTTGTGGAAACATTACCCACGGTAACAACGTGAATATAGTTATTAATATTTTGTCTATTATAAAGTGGAACTGCTCGTGGATAATTTGTGTGTAAATTATTCACATAAATGCAATGAGGATATTATCCACTGAAAGGTCATGGGTAAAGTGTATCTAAGACATTTCCATGGATAAGAAGTTACCTACGGGCGATTTATCTACAAACCTGTGTATGTGAGCAAGTCGTGGATAATTTATAAATTACCCATTATTTTTCCGCATGTAAAGATAAAATATGTTGTGAGTAATCACACTTTTTCTTGTAGTGTCACTTCGTCTCTAATATTTGATTCTTTAAGCATTTTATTTTTCTCAGAAAACTTTGGTTCTTTTAGAAAAATCAAGATACAATAATAATATTTTTCTTTTTGAACCTTAAAAATCCAAAAACATGCTTTAAATGAATTTTATTTTTATTTAACGAATGAAGGATAAAAATGACTAAACTTGCCTACATTTATTTTGTCTTAATATGTGTTGTAATAGCCTGATTTTCCGCTTACACAGGTTATAATGCATTTAGAATCGATCATTAAGTGTTATGATGAGTTTAAAACGAATTAGCGTTAACTTAAGAAGCTAACTTCTTGATTAAGAAAGGTTACATGGGAAAGAAGAAAGAAAATTGTGTTTTGGCCGACATGAGTTAGCTAAGCAAAATCTAGAACTCGTTAAGCATATTTTGCTGACTCAAACTCCATGTTGAAACCAAGTTGGTTTTATATTTAGAGTTTTGATGTTAACAAAAGTATTTTATGAGAACAATATATTCAGCTTCACAGAGTATAAAAGAAGATCATGTTTTTGAAAGAGAAAAATTAAAATAAGATTTGATTCAGACTTATGATTGAAGAAAATCTTTGACCAAGTTGAAATGAAGATATTGTCAAATGTTTTTGAAGAAAATCTAAAATAAGATTTGATTCAGATTTATGATTGAAGAAAATATTTGACCAAAATGAAAAAGAAGATGGTCAAATATTTTTAAAGAAAATCTAAAATAAGATTTGATTCAGATTTATTATTGAAAAAAATCTTTGACAAAGTTGAAAAGAAGATATGGTCAAGATTTAAAGAAGATTTGGTCAAGATTTATCTACAACAAAATACAAACATAATCAATCTGAAGAATTTACAAACTCAATTTGAAAAGTTTACAAACTCAATTTAAAAAATTTACAAACTCAACCTGAACAAAATATGAACTGAATCAATCTGAACGATTTACAAACTCAATTTGAACAAATACAAACATAATCAATCTAGAAGAACTGCTTAGATTGGATTCATAAATAAAGAATTGGCTAAAGAACATATTATCAAAAAGCATCTTGTACAAAATTATTTTTTAATTAGATCATTTTTTACCAAGCTAGGAATAAAGATACAATTTAGAATTAAATAAAGACTAAGTTGAATCCCTAATTTTATCTATAAATAGATACTCAAGGATGAAGAAAAACATAATCGAAAAATCAGAAAAGAGTATAAGAACTCAAGTTCAAAATTCCAAATTCAACTTAGAGGTCAAAGAGAGAAATACTTGTTCGAATGAGAAATATTTTTTAAGTACTTTTTTAGAGTGTGATAGACATTGTTATAACCAGTTTGTTAGAAGAAACTACTCAAGTTCCAAGCCTTTGTATTCAAACCCGATAATGGTGTTAGTGTGCCTTCAACAATTTGGAGTTTTCAGATTGTGTGGAGAAGACTTGACTAGTAGAGTCAAAGTGTGTGTTCCTAAAATTTTTGGGGTTGCCAGGCTGTTTGAGAAGACTGGCTTGGAGGATCAGGTACTTTGTAATTCAAGTTGTTGAGTTTATTAATTAAATTCTTCTAAGTGAATGGACTAGATTTAGCCAAGTTAGTGGTGAACCAGGATAACTTACTTGTGTCAATTTACTCTTGCACTTTTTAGTTTTGTTATTACTTCTACTTCACGTGAATCATCAAGTCTGGATCAATTTAATAAAGTCTAAAAAATTATCAACCTAGTTAAATACAATTCAACTATTTCTTATGTTTGCACCTTCACCCTTGTCAAGCCTGACAAATTCAGTAGACTTGTCAATAAGCTTGGGCATCACGAGACACATGTCAGGCCTGGGCTGACTAGAGGCACATGGCATGTTCTAGTTAAGCCAGAAGAAAAGAAGAGAGATTCTAGAATAGAGTGATTCACTTAGCAAAATATGAAATTCTCATCCATTTCCTCAATTCCTCTCTATCTAAACTGTCGGAATCCAGAGTCTCCCTATCTAGAAATTGTGTGAGTGAGTGGTTCTGAGGTTTCGATCCCGATTCAAAAATGTTATCAGTGCAATAAGGTTTTGTTCGATTGTTTGGAGGAGTTAGGTTTTTATACTAAAACATTTAAGGAAGTAATTTCAAAATTATTTCTTTACTTTCTTAAGGTTATTAGGATATTAAGGTTATGCCCAAACTATCAAAAAAATTGATTTAAAACTTTTGATAAATATTGTTATACCGAATTAGGATTTCGTTTCAAATTAAGGTTGTTATATCGTTACGAGGGGATTACTAGGGATATTTTTGGAAGGCATGATTATACCCTAAATAAACTTAATATGACATTGCCTAGTGGTTGTAATACCCTAAGGTTATCCTAAAATTTATTTTAAAATATATTCAAACTCATGACGAATTATCGATAATTACAGTATCAACAGGATTATCGTTAGAGGTATCGTTCGAGATGAACCTTAGAAGGGAAGTAGTTTTAGGGGTTGTTTACTACAATTTTTCCAAGACTTGTGTCAACAAACAAATCGGGTAAGATTTCGTACATGTTGGTGTGATTAACATATATTTGTTAATATATATATATATATATATATATATATATATATATATATATATATTGGCCCAAACTCTACTAGAGATAAACAACTAAGGAAATATTTCATAAGATTATTGTGAGATTATGTTGGCCTTATATAGTTTAGAGAGTGGTCATAATTGAGAATCATATATTGAATTTGTGTGGTGAAGTCCACTTTTGTATGTATGGGCACACGATATTGATTCGTCAATTTCATCCCAAAGGGGATTATTGTTAGCTAGCTTTTTCAGGGTCTGGACGTATTTAGACATAAAAAATTGGGAGGATGTTGGTGGTAATGGGGTCAAGTGACATCTAATTTCTTGGAGGATGTCTTTGACAACGTTTAAAGGTCGATGCCTACACATACTTAAGACTGCATTATCATAGATAGGCTTGATCTGAGAGAAATATTTCTAGATGGTGTGTTATGTGAATAACTATTTGTGATATATATTTATATATTTCTATTTTACACCTCATCCCATTTTACACTTGTACCTCAATCTTAGCCCATATTGTCATGTGTATGTGGAATATTTTATTATATTGCATATGTCAAGCTTCATTCCTCCCCATTTTCCTAGGGCATCAAGTCAGGACCTATAGACCAAACTTGAGATTGAGAACCACAACGAGACATTCATAGGGTGTTGGAGCTTCGACGCAGATGGGAACATGGTGACATACAATGATTGTGTGGCCTGCACTTTTAGAAGCTATGGTCATACTAATGTGAAAATTCGGTAGGCGCGTGCACATAACACAAGCACTACCATTCCATGAGATATGGGATTTTCATCGTGCCTTCCATGGGGATCTTATGTCCGATAACTAGGTCAAAAGACATGTAGGCAGCACTGATTGTGCCTACCTTTAGCAGTTTTTTAACGTGTATTGAGGTCAAGGTCGACTCAGTCTTTTGGGTCCGATGTTTACTCATTTCATCCTATTATCCTTAGGATTTTATCTTATATAGACATGAATGGTGGTGTGGTAGGTGTGATATGAATATATAATGTGTACCTAGTACTAAGTCCTCCTTTTTGATAGTTAGTTGTCTGATCTAGTGCTTTGATATGTTTGATGTATGGGTCCTACCTAACCACGTGGAAGTAAGCCACAAAACATTCATGTTCTCTTTTTATTTAATTTTTTTTTTGTTATGGAGTTTGTCGGTTTAAATTAATGATACCAACTTTATTGGGATGATTATCCTATTTTGACACTTTATATTTTCTTAGTTTGTGCTTAAAAAATATTTGTATTCAAATTATTAGTGAATAACTACATGCCAAAGTTGCACAACATATAGGTTAAAAGATCGAAATAGTGTTTAATTGAGTTTTATTTAAATGACAAAACATGATATTCATTACATAATAAAAGTACAACGATATTATATGTTTTACCTCAAATAACAACCAAAATAATAATTATAAAAAAAACAAGAAAGAGATAGATAAGTTTTTTAAATACCTCACATCATCGACCCAACCTGGAAATGGTTCAAAGTGAGTGCTAGTTACGACAGTTGGACGTATAATAATCAAAGGTAGATCTTTCATATTTGCTACAAGCATCTCTCCCATTGCTTTTGTAAATGCATAGGTATTTGGCCATCCATGCAAATTTGCCCTAAGTTTATCAACAATTATAGGCAAAAAGTTAGGGGCCCAAAAGGATATTAAACATGTGAAATAATACTTTTTCTTCTTTTAATCTTCGTTTAAAGAGATATAAGTAAAGTCTGACTAAAATTTATTTTAATTAATATTTGAATTTGGATTCACCCGACAATTCGTCTTCAACTGAAGCTCATTAACCACTTAAATTTATATACTTTGTTGAATATAAAATAGGGTTAAATATGTTTTTAATTCTTACAAAATTATGACATTTCAAGTTTAATTTTTAAACAAACTTATTTACTTTTGGTTCATATTTTGATTTGATAGAGACTATTGTGATGGACTTAAAGTATCAAATTTTTACCAAAGCTTTTCAAAATAGGCATTAAAAAGAAAAATAGAATTCAAGGACTAAAAATATAATTATTTTTTTTATAAAGCTTAAATGTAGTGTTTTATTTAGGAAATTCATGTGCGAATGGGACGATCTCATGTACTAGATGTCTAATGTCAAGTTTGATTCCACTAAAAGTTATACCTATTTTTATCTTTATATATATATATATATTGTGTTGGAACATAGAGTATAGTAACGTGTGAATTGAAAAAAGTTAGAGTCTCTCCTCATGGGATAGATTATACACAATCTTAGTGTATATAAGGAGGAAGTTGAATTATTAGGGTGTGCCCCAAGGAGTGTGCAGTTTTGTGATGAGGTAGACGTATACCATTTTACCACTACACGAATGTCGTTAACGTCAAAGTTGGAGCACAATAAAGTTGAATGTAGTTTCCAACTTTATTTCTTCTTCCTCTTCAACTTGACGCAATTTCGAATCACTTCTCCTTTTTTTCTGTCTTTTCGATTTTATGAGTAGTCCTAAAATAAATGATCATTTGGTCTCTTAGTGGTTCTAATATCCTAGTTTATCGGTTTGCGAGTGCTCTTAATGCCATATTAGAATGGATAATTCTCAAAGGGGTCCTACAGTGCACGAGGAGTCTGATACAGTTTGACTGAATTGTTTTATCCTCGGAACGTCGACGTTATTGATAGTCTTCTTGCCCAACTTTATACAATACCATGAAATTTTTTAAAGAGAATGATCTATTATGTATCTCATCCCAATAATCTCTTCTGTGGCGACAATTTTTTTTTTTTTATATTCAAAAGAAGGTAGTGTCTATTTTTCTTATAAATTTGAGTTAACATAATTAACACAATATTCAATTTTGTCTACTATTGCGGTATAGAATATTCATAATTCACCTTACAATTCCAAACTTTTTCATAACCATGTCGATTGTCTGTTCATCGGCCTTTTGTGCTTCGAGTTCACTTAATTTGTTCTCTATCAACTTCTTTTCTAATTCAATGTCCAATGTTGACGAGCCTTTGAGTGTCTGACCCATAAAGAAGGGTTTCTCACTAATAAGTCCTTTCATCTGCCCATACACATAAGCTAAAATAGAAATGCAAATAGATAAGAACTCATTTGAAATGATTTTTAGTTTTATGTATTGAAAATTTTAAAAATTAAAACCAATTTTAAATTTAAATTTTTAATTTTAGTTTTCAGTTTTTAATTATCCATTTTAAATTTTAATTCTTAGTTCAGTTTCAATTTTTACTATCTTGCTACTATGTATTGAATCTCATAAAAAGAGTACTGAGGGAAGTAATGCTCACATAAGACTCCCTTTGGAGCAATTTAAGAAATAAAAAATTAATCACTCTGTCGTAAGAAAAAAACCTTAAAAGAATATGTATTATACATTGCAATTTCTACTATATATTTTCAATAAGTTACAAATACTCTGAAATTACTAATCTTTTTGAAACAAATCAATTAATTATATGTGGAATAAATATACCTCAAAAAATGAACTGTATTCCTTTATTTTATTTCTTTTGGTGCTTCACTAATCAAATATTTAATTTCAAGGTTCTTCATGTTTACTAATTATTACTTCCTTGCCTTAAAAATTTTGTTATTTAGGATCTGTTTGGTGATTAGGACAAGAAAGAAATGATCAAATAAACTATCTTATTTTATCTCAATCCAACTTTTGATGAACTAGAAAGATATTGAAAGTGATTATTAAATTCTATCATATATTTTTTTTTTCTAGTTAAAATTGTTACATTGGATACAAATCGAGTTAGAAGCTAATAGAGTAACAAAAGATCATAATTTACTCATAAACCCTTATAAATTATAATTTAAAATATTAAAAACTGAAATATTATTAAATTTTAAAAATAGATTTTGATACTGAATTAAAAAATATAAAGATAAATAATTAATATTTAAAAAGTATATGATTTTATCACAAAGGTAATTGTGTTATTTTATATATAATCTAGAAAATAAAATATATTCAAATAAGAATATTAAAAATATAATTACTATTAAAATTATAAAAAAATTATTTTAATTTAATCTTTTTAACAAATGAAATATACTTCTCTTAAAAGAGTAATTTTTTTCATTTAATATAATATGTTACTCGTGTTTTATTTTTGAAATTGTTTATTTGACTAGTCGTGTCGATGGTTTTTTTATTTTATCAAATTATTTCATTAATTATATAATTTAATTATTGAGAATTAAAGCTACTGTTACTAAAGTTTATTATTATTATTGTTATGTAAATATTAATAAATTATAATTTTATTTCATTATTTATATTATTTATATAATTTTAATGAAATTTTTGTTATTATTCTTTTTTTAATTATATAATTTCTTAAATTAATTTATTAATAATTATATATGTTTTGAATTGTTTCTCTTTAACTAATTTTCTATGGATGAAATTATTTTTGAAAAAAAAGATTTTCAATAGATAGACAAACAAAAAGTAACTTATTCTCTTTTTAAAATTCTCTCAAACGTAATCTTCAAAATATTAAATATATTAAATGCTGAAATCAATTTTTTTCTTCTTCTACAACAAACACATCCATAGTCTTACCCGTAGATACATGTAAAAGAATCTCTAGCTTGAGACAGTTTTTTGCAAAACTCAACACATTGAAAGCTCCCATTGTATTTGTGGCCATTGCAATATCAAATCTGAAAAGTACAATATATAAAAAGTAGATACTAATTTTTTGGTAAATTGTTACTATTTTTTTAAGCTTAAATATTGTGCACAATGTTATAATTTATAACCTCTCATCAAATCTGGTGGTGGCAGCGGAATGTACTATTATATTTATCTCTTTCAACATGTCCTCTCTCATCTTTGCATCTTTTACTCCCAACATCTCAAGAGACACATCTCCAACAACAACAACAACTTTCTCGGATATGAAAGTACCAAAATTCTCACCCTTCTCATCTCTTTGCAACCTGAACAAGTCTTTCTTAAAGACCTATACATATATAATAAATATTACCTCTGTCCATAAATATAAGACATTTTTTATGAAATTTAAAAAAAATTGTTGTAATATTAATTTTTTTGATAATTGCTATGATTTTATAAGTTTATCTTTTAGGAAGACAAATAATTAATGTTTTTATTAAAATATTTAGTTTAGATTGTTAAAAAATATGTAATATAATTAAAAATATATTAAAAAATAATTAATACATTTAAAAATTTGAAAAGGATCTCGTAGAGACAACAACAACAAAATCTTATATTTAGAAAAGGAGAGAGAATAGTTCAACTAAGTAAGTAATTTACATAATTAAGTAATTAATTATTCCCAACAGTTTTGTTTTGATAAGCGGTGTAATACTAAGGGATTACAAAAATAACTCAATATACTTTGTAAACACATAAAAAAATGGTTATTTCACCAACTAATTATTCCAATATATAGTTAATATTTTAACGCAACCATGAACGTGAGTGTAATGATAAAGAATAATCGGATTTATCATTTTTAACTTCTCACTTAAAATTTAACTCATTATTCATTATTTATCAATTTGTATGACTAAGAATGTCAAAGTTTTGGTTTAAATTTAGGTTTAGTCTTTCTATTATTATCAATTCACAGAAATGATCCTCTTATTTTAAAAGTCGACAATTCAAATTTTTAATCTAAAAAATAACGTGATTATTCTATGTTTTATTCTAATTTTATGTGTTAATAAGTTTATATTATTATATGTAACATTATATTATTTGTTAAAAAATTAGAAGGAGAATCAAAACTGTCATAATTTTAAAATAAAAAATTAATTTCTTAAATCAATAAAAAATTATATAGACTAAAATTGCAAATAACTTTAAAAAGACAAGCTAAAAAATGTTAAAGATTATATATGCAGTAAAATGACAGCAGAAATGTCAATGTATAATTAATATAGCAAACCAACAAAAGGCTACTCCATTTCCCTAGATCACATATAGCTATTGGGGACCTTGGATTGACAAATGTTTAACTCGCATTTCAATATTAACTTTTCTTTCATGAAGTCATTAATCAATATTTTTATTGTATGTTTAGTTTTAGGCGGATTGTCACGGTAAATTATCGTGATTTTGCAAGAGTTATATAGTGTAATTTCTCTAAATTCAATATCGAACGTAATTCTTACAATTTTGTCAATCAAATCAAATATATGTGATTCTTACAATCCTTCCGTAAAATCAAATATATTTTAGAGTATTTATCAGTAAAATTTATTATTTTAATATTAAATAACTACTAAAATGAACGGTTTTTAAAATATAATTAAAATCAATAAAAGAAAGTCTTTCAATTAATATATTTTTTACATTCTTTATAAAATGATCAGGTAATGAAATCAATATGAAATATAAACTCCGACTTTTGGAGTATTTTTTTATATGAACAAAATACACCAATATTACATTTAATTTTTAACCGAAGTAATTGTTGAGCAACTATATATGAGAATGACATACCTCAAAGTGTAAGCGTTGAGTAGCTAAATGAGTATTTGATGATCTCACAAGAAGGTATAACTTTTTTATGTTTGGTTGAACCCTTAATATCTTCTCCAGAAAAACTACATAAATAAAAACATTATTAATTACATTGAACCAATCTTCACCTACCCCTTAATATAACTTTCTTTTATATTTATCATAAAAAAATATATAAATTCTGCTTCCAAGGATTAAAACATTGAGTAGAAATGTACATCATGTACCTTTTCCTAGGAATCCCGTTGCACCTGTAACTAAGATGGTCTTTCCTGCAAAATATTTAGGAATATCTCCCAATTCCATTGTAAAAATAAGGTAAAATATAGCTATATATTTTTCTTTCTATGTAATATATTATATAGTGAATGGGATTAACTTTAATTTTGTGGAATGTCGACTTTGTATATATAGATAGATAGAGAGTGTATGATATATAGCTAGTTAATAAGACGTTTCAAATTGAAATATAAACCACCCGAATTCAAATTAATGCACTCGAAGGAAAATCAGACCTCATCAAAAGTTTTTAAATATAGAGGTCCAGGAGAGGTGGGAATAGATCAGAGGCTATTGCCCAGCCTATTAAAACTCTAACTTGGCTTAATCCGTTTAATAATAAAAAATTAATTTATGTTTAAATTCTTTTTAAATTTATTTATTTACATAAATTATATTCATACTTGTGAATATTTGGAATCCACGTTGAAATATAATATATATATATATATAATAATAATAAAATAAAAGATTTATTGTATATGTGTGTTAAAGACTCTTCTCACAATGCATCATCCAGTCTTATCAATCACAAAATAAAAGATCAAACAGGTGGTACATTCAGGTAATATCACAATTTCATTCAAGTAGTAAGAACACTTGTAACACCCTAAATTTTATAATAAACTATTTTATTAGTTAAGTACGATTTTAAATAATTTATTTATTGTTAAAATTATTTTAGAGTATATGATGATAAATTTTCTGACTAATTTTTCGTTATATAGGTGATTTATATGATATATGATGATAAATTTTTTGACTAATTTTCGTTAAATAGGTGATTTCTATGATGTGATAGTTTTATAAATATTAGATTACATGAGCGATATAGATAATAAATATTAAATTTTACTCTTTATCTATTTTTTTTTTATAAAAATAATAGTATTTTAGTGTAATATATATTTTAAAGAAAAAGATTTTATGTGACTTTGTGTGTATATACGTATATACGTGTATTTTAGTGTAATATATTTTTTTGTGCGCTTGCCTGATGTTAAGTATGCACGTAGTTATATTTCAATTATTTATAGCTACTTTATATTTTTAGTTATTTTTTTATAAATAATATCTTAAGATATAATTGATATTGTGTTTGATTTTATTTATTTTTATATACTTGTTATGACATTGTGATTTTATATATATTTATTATGATATAGTCATTAATATAAAGTGTTGGTGTAATATTTATTTATTTTATAATATCGACTATTCTCTAATGATGGTAATACTTTAATTTGAGTATTTAAAAAAATAAGTATTATTTTGAATATGAGGATTTTGATTATTAATGTATTTTAAAAGATTAATTACTTTAATTACTTCATTTTATAAAATATTACTTTTGAAATATAAGTAATACGGTGGTGATTAAATTATGTTTGAAAAAAAAAGTGTTAAAAAAAATAGTTTTGATAATTGTTTATTTTATTTAAAAAATAAAAATAAATAGAAGAAAGAAGTAAAATTTGTTTTATGGATTAGACACATATTTAAGAGTAAAATCTAATTAAATAATAAAAAATATTAATGGAAAATAACAAGAATGAAGGGCATGAGAAAGAGAGAGTAACCTCGACACAAAATAGGGCAGACGAACGTTGAGAGAAAAAGAAGAAAATTAATATTGTTCATCGATGACGGTCCAGAAAAGTTTCTCCGTTTTCGTCCAAATTTCAGTATCTTGTTTTACTTATTTAGCTATTCAATCAAACATAATTTCCCAGATTTTTAACAACTTGAATTTTTCCCGAAAATACCTGATTTCTCCGTTTACAGAATTCGTTATTTTGCACCATTCTTCTTCACCGTAAGTCTAATTTGAGTGAAACCAATGTCAAAACGATCGTATGAAAAGTGGCTATATTATCCACTAATTGGTTTTCTGATTTATGTTAATTTTCCTTGACCGAATTTTGAAATTTATTTTTTAGAGTATTTTCTCATAATTTATTTTTGACGTTTACTTATAAACTGTTGAGTTAGATCGATTGAAGGACAAAAAAAATCAAAGAACAAAGATTGTTTTCTCAAGGAATCATACTCATGTGTGAAAGCGTCGAAATAAGGTAAGGGGTGAGAGAGCGTTTGAATTCATTGGTATAATATATTATGAGATGAACGGGAAAACCGTATTTCCCAACGATTCATCTGGGGCTCGCTACGTATAGCAGTAGCCCATTGAGTGATAAATTAATTAATATGCAAATAAGAAAATTGTGAGATTAAAATATGAAATAAAAATATTTATAAGGTGTTGATTGAGTTAATTTTGTTAAATGTGTGATATTTGATATTATTGTGATATTTAACGTTATTGTGATATTTGATATTATTGTTATATTTGATTTCAAATGAATTTGGTGCATATGTTTGATTAAATGAGTTTATTTGAATGCAATGTATAATGTAAGTTTATTTGATGATGATGTGTGATTTATGATATAAATTTGTGATAAGTTTATGTGATGATAATGATAATGTTTGATCGATGATAGTGATTCTATAAAATTGTGATGAGTTTATGTGATGAGATATGATTAATGATAGTGATATTGTGAATTTGTGATGAGAATATTGAAGTAACTCCATAGTTGGTGAAATAATTTTGATTCTAATTTGTGTTTGAGATAACAGTCTTAATGGAGTATCATTGGCCAACGAGGGGGGAAAATAAATATTGAGAATTTGTGAAGTGAAGATTATTTTGTCATCATATAGGTAGGGCCTGACATGCCTAGTGACTCTGGGGAAGTACAACTGAATGAGTCTGATCGTGGCGGTCTACTATTGAGCCTTAAGGCAAGATTGTTAGACCTTGGAGATATTCGGGTAGGGAATTCCTAGGTGACTTGGAGGTAACACTCCAAATTTCGGGAGCTACCATGCAACACACGTTTACCTCGCCTGTCACGTATATGTGTCTCGGGTTGAGTTGAGGGGATCTATGACGATAGGGCAAATTTGAATTATCCGTCCACCGAGATGGTGGAATAGTATCAAGCCTCCTAACCAAGTACTTCAGAGTTAGAATGGTACCACATTGTGAAGTAGAGTATAAGCTTATGCATAACATTGCATTTTCTTGTGATTGTTTGGTTGTGATTAATATGTATTGTGTGCGATAATAATTTATGAGATGATTTGATGTTATAGTGAAATGTATTGATTTTAACTTTGACTTCATTATGAGATGTTTTCCTTGAATAATATTTGTTTGATGATACACTTTATTTATGATCAAATGCGTGTTCTTCTTACTTATATTATACTATTAACATGATTTCAAAGCTCACCTCTTCGTCGTTTGTGTTTGACTGACTTGGCCCTGCATTTGCGAAATCGCAGTTGTTATAGGTTGATGAATCTTGAAGTTGAAGTTTGGGAGGAACCCCGCTCTGATAGGTGATACTGGGAATAAGGGTTGTAATTTGTATTTTATTTATTTAATTTGAAACGACTTTTTTTGTATGAAAATCTTATAAGTACTTGTAAGTTTTTAGAATTAAATCAAGTAATTATACTTAAATCAAACTTATTGAGATTGCATTATTTTATAGAAGTAAAGAAGTTTAAAGTGTTAATTTTGATTTTTGAGAAACGTTATATCCTAAATTAAAAATAAAAGTTTTTATTTTCTTAAAAACATATTTTTATTTATCCGCTACAAATTTTATAGAAATATAATATAAATTATTATATATATTATTTTGGGGTTTAGAGTGTCACACGTATTCTTTCTCTCAAAATCATTATGCTATAAATTCAATGTTTGTATTTTGTTTATTTTTTTATTTTTTGTGTTAAGGCGTATAAAAATAATATTTCGTCCAACACGTTTTTTTAAGACTATTAGCATTTTTAGAGATAGTTGAAATGCCATTTTTATACGCCTTAAAACAAAATAGATTTAGACCAATGGTTAAAGTGAAACTTTTGACAGATAATATGCAAAACTTAAGCTTTAAGTTTTTTAAATAATTCAAAGTCTGACATGATCATGCCTATTCTCATTCCTAATAATAAAATAGAATTGAAATTGATGTGATATAAAATTAATTTTTTTTAAATATCATGTTAAATATATATATAAAAAATTACTTAATTTTATTAATATATTAACTTATTAATCTATTAAAAAATATATCTAAATAATTATTTTAAATATTAATATGAACTTAACTTTTAAATATGTTAATAGGTCATATTAAATTTTCATAAAGATTATAATCAAACATAAAAAGCAATTTATGATAGACCACTAGTAAGATTTAAATCTTATGTTTTTTTGATAGGTGAAACTCAAATATTAAAAAAACAGCTATGTTGAGCCTTGTTGAGACAAAATCTCTCAAATGATTTTAATGATAACAAAATAACTTAAGAGATTATGATTGTGGTTAATGACTAACATGTGCTCTTGAGTGTATTCATATAAGATAATAGGTTATTGATTATTAAGGCAAAAAGAAGGAAAAAGTGATTTTGGCCTGAGGATGGAAAACCCTCGTGAGGATGGAAATTGCTGCGAACGTGAGGATGGGCTGCAAGTTGAAAAACTCCAGATTTGAACAATCTGATCTCTCACCAGAATAAATGTGTTTATTCAAATGCATAACAATGTCAAACATGAATAAACAAAGCATTCAAAAGTAAGAGTCAAAAGGTCAAAAGAAAAAGGTGAATATGGCTAGATCTAGTATGTAAAGGATAGGCTAGCAAAAGTGAAAGCAACCTATCAAGCATGTGCAAAGGTCAAAATCTGAACATTTAATGGGCTTGCACGATTTAATTCATAAAGAAGTCAAGTTAACAAAAGGCAACTTGAAACAAGCCAAAAATGGAAGATCACATGTTGCTGCCAGATCTGATCCTCGGACTGAGTATGACAGTCCTATGTCATAGGGTGGCTTTTTCTCTCTTGTCAACATCACCTCAAAAGATGAAACCAACCTAGACCTTAAAGTCTTCGAAAAATGCAGCTCACATGGTCAAATAACAGCTGTGCATTGCTGATAAAAGAGAATTGACAAGGACTTGTCAAGATCAAGTTACAAGAAAAGTGAGGATGGCTGTAATG
>NC_021161.2:15437928-15448993 GCF_000331145.2 Cicer arietinum | reverse complement strand
ACAAGCCTTTCCTCACCCTAATGCCTAGCTAGTATGTTTGGGACCATCTTGGGCCATGGAGAATTTAACTAACTAATATCGCCTTCTCTCGAGATTATGCAAAAGATGCTCATAAATGGAAGTCTTTTTTTGAAAACAAGAAAAAGTTGAGTTTTTTAATATATATATCCCTCTTTTTTAAAATTTTTCTTCGATTGCCCTATTTTTGGAACTTATTTCCTTAAATGTCTACTTTTTTTCTTTAGTAGGAGGTCGTTCTCTGGAGAAGCGACCACTTGAAGAACATTCTAAACGCAGTAGAAGGTCGTTTTCTGGAGAAGCGACCTTTAACTGAAGATTTTTTTTTTGTTATATTTTAATATTTGTTTATTAGTAGAATTATTTAAAAAATAAAAATACTAATCATAAATTAAAATAAAATACATTAATAATAATTTTAATAATATTATAAAATTTAATAATAATAATAATAATAATAATAATAATAATAATAATAATAATAAAAGTAATTCTACTTATAATGTGCCAAAATAAATATGAAGAAATTGTTATAATAGTAGGGAATTGTTATAATAACGTGCCAAGATAAATTACATGTCTCTAATATTTTTGTTAAGAAAATACGTTGTTATTTTATGGTCAAAATATTAGGGACACTTGTTTGTTTTGACAAGTTATTCTAACAACTCCCATTTATCAAATTATTAGGGACACATCATTTGCTTTATTATAGCAACTCACTTTTTATCGTCAAAGTATCAGGGACACCTCATTTGTTCGGGCACGTTATTATAACGACTTCCTCTTATTATAACAACTTCCTTCTATTTGTTTTGACACATTATTATTAATTTATTATTATTATTATTATTATTATTATTATTATTAAAATTTATAATATTATTAAAATTATTATTATTATTAATAATGTATTTTATTTATTTATTATTATTATTTATTAATGTATTTTATTTTATTAATAGTATTTTGAATTTATAAATATTTTAATTTATAATTTATTAAATAATTTATAATAATAATAATAATAATAATAATAATAATTAAAATATAAAATTAATTTGTAATTTATTAATGTATTTTATTTTAATTAATTATTAGTATTTTTATTTTTTTAAATTAAATTAATAATTCTATTAATAAACAAATATTAAAATATAACAACAACAAAAAACTCCTCAGTTAGAGGTCGCTTCCCTAGGAAACGATCTTCTAATGGGTTTAGAAATTTTGTTCTTCAGGTGGTCGCTTCGCCAGGGAACGACTTTCTATTAAAAAAAAAAAGATATTTAAAAAAAAAAATTGAAATAGGGCAATTGAAGAAAAAATTTAAAAAAGAGGGATATATATATAAAAGAACTCGAAAAAAATATGTAAAGCAATATTTTCATATAATTCATAAAATATACTCCTTTTACCCCAAACAAATTTTTAAATTAGAAAACAAAATCAACCGTAACAAAGTTAATATATTTAACAAAATTATTTGCATTTAATATGTGACGCGACTCAAATAAAATTACCTTTAAAGGAGAGAATCAATATAAAAGAGAAAGAAAAAAAACTAGTATATTTGGAGAGTTACTGGAGTCATTGTCCTCTCCCCATACAAATTTCAAAATTCATTTCAAACATTTATATTGAAAAAAAATAATAACTTTATTAAGTTGATGATTATGAGTGTTGCACGGAATTTGAATGTGGAGTTAAAAATGGCTTAAAAAGAAAGATTCATTAACTCGTTATTTATTTTGAATTGATGAAATGATCAAAATTATATTCATAAAATTATTCAATAAGCTTTGGAAGGATTTCCTAGTGGACCATATGAAACTTTAGAAATTCATTGCTTAAGGTTTAATGTTTATTGCCACACTCTTTAGATTCACCAAAAACGCACGGCGATATGAAAGTCCCGGAAAACAATGCTTTTATTGTATATTCTCTTTGTAATCTTTATTTATAACTTTTCTCATTTTGATTGGAACTCTAGGACCTTGTTGTTCTTCTTCGTTTTCTCTTTTTGTTTATTGATTCATATTGTTAACATGATATTTAAAGTTTGTTTCGATTCTCCTTAAACAATCTCATAATTATTTCCTTGAAGAGTTCCAAAAATTTGAATGCAATTTTTTAGATTTCGACGTGGTTCTACTTTCTTGTTTTCAATGCAGCTGTGTTTATTTTGTTTTTTAATGATTGATTATTTGGTTGACTTCGTTGACTTCCCTAATAATTGGAAGTAGATTGAATGTTGAACAATGAAAGAAATAAAGTTGTAGGTTTTATTGAGGAAAATAAGAGAAAAAAAAGTGTGAAATCATGTGTATCCGAATCACAAGATATGGAATTAACCCACTTTCGAAATGTTTATGTATGGTAACCATGTTTTGTTGAAGAGTGAGTTGGGTAGGATCATCGAAAACATTACTCCTAGTAATTCTCTTGTTGTGCAACATCAGGGTGATATCGATCGCGCGGAGATAACTTGAGTTGAAGATAGATAATCACGACTTATGTGAGAAAATTGTTTTCTGTTATTCTTTGCTAATTTGATGTTTTAAATACTAGTGAATTGTTTGATTGATTTGGTTGAATTTCTATTTTTGGTTTGATGTTTTTCCTGATCGTGGTTGTTTGATATGATTTATATGTTAAAGGTGGTAATTTGATCCAATTACTCATTATCTTTCCATTCTATCTAATTATAAATCCATTCAATCCATCTACTACCAATATAAATTTTAATGAATTGAACCAAATCTATTCATTTAAAAATATGGATGAATCCAATTTATCCAACTTTTTTTCAAAAATCCAATAGATCACATACTTTTAATAAAATCCAATGGATTACATGTAATATATATATTTCAAAAAATATTTTTTATCACAAAACTATTTTAAAAATTGTTTTTTAATAATTTAAAACTAATTAATTCTAAAAACAGTTTTTATTTTTTAACAACTTATTTAAAATTTATTATTTTAAAAACAATTTTTAGAAAAATTATAATTTTTAAATATTATTTTTGTTACTAATATCTTTATTATATCAAAAAATATAATTTAAATGATTATTTATTTTATAATAAAATATTATTTCATAAAAAATAAATATTTTCTTAATGAGAAAAACATATTTTTTTGCTCAACTAAAAACAGAATTTAATTTTTATCTTATTTTTAAAAATAATATATTATTTAACTATCTATTTAAAAAAAATAATAATAATAATAACTCTTTTGAAAATAATATAAAAACCTTTTTTTTAAAATATTTAAAAACGGTAATTTTTTAAATTATTAAGTGGAATGGATAGATACTCATCCATTAAAATATGACAATGGATGGATTGGATGGTTTTTATTTGACAAAAATACACCTATAGTACTTTAAGTTTAACTCAATTACTGCATGTATCATTTAAGTTTATTTTATTTCGATTTAGTCTTTTATGTTACATTTTGTTTGCACCGTTAGTCTTTTATCTTAATTTCGATAACAATTAGTTCAACTGAAAGCTTCTAATCATTAGAAACTCTACCAAATGATCCAACAATATGTCTCTCGTACTAATCCTTAAGAAAACATTCATCAATCCAATAAATTGTCTAAATTTCTTGATTTTCTCTACAATAATTTAAACACATGTATAGCCTTAAAAGCAATGTAATAAAAATCTATTCACATAATCAACGTCTTTAACCTCTTTCTCGTGCAAAGTAACTTGAACAATGAACTCATTGCGACATTTTGATTAGATCTTAGCATTTCATAACAGTAATTTGAGTAAATTTTCAAACTTAAAGTATTACATGCGTTACTTAATATATCTTAAAGACTAATTGTGCAAATTCAATGTAACTTTAAAGGAACGAATTGGGAAAAAAATTTAAAGGATTTAAACAAAAATTGAGTTAAACATAAATGACTAAAGATATATTTTTGTCTTTTTATTTTTAATGGATGGATTGAATTGGATTTTTTTTAAGAACTTTTAGTGAATTGTAAATGGATTATTTTGATCCATCCATTACAATCCAAATATATATATGTCCAATCCATCCATTTTTCTACCTCTAGTTGATGTTCCTCTCTTTGGTTGCGGCTCCTTTTTATTGATTCTTTTATATTGGTTTCTCTATTTGGCTACTGCTCCTCCTTTGACTCTGGTTGCTTTGTTGGTTCCTCTATTTTGGTTGTTGTTTCTTCTTTGCTCTCTCTTCTCTTTCTCAGTTTCTCTCTTTGGTTACTGCTCCTTCTTTCGTTGTTTTTTCCTTTGTTGGTTTCTTTCTTTGGTTATTGCTCCTTCTTTGGTTGATCTTCTCTCTGTTAGTTCTTCTCATTAGTTGTTGGAACCAATATGGTTTTATATTTGGAGTTTTGATGTTAACAAAATTATTTTATGCAAATGATATATTTGATTTCATAGAGTATGAAAGAAGATTCGTGTTTTTGAAGACATTCTAAAATAAGATTTGATTCAGATTTATAATTGAAAAATTCTTTGACCAAGTTGAAAAGAAAACGTGATCAAGATTTATCACAAGAAAATATGAATTATTTACAAGAAGATTTGATCAAGATTTATCTACAAGAAGGTTTGATCAGAATTTATCACAAGAAAATATGTATTATTTACAAGAAGATTTGATCAATATTTATCTTCAAGAAGATATGATCAATAATTGTTTACAAGAAGAAACAGTCACAAGAAGATACATTTATTATTTGCAAAGATATGATTCAGATTTTGACAAAGGGCAAAATACTGAATTGGGCTTAGTCATATTCCTACTTGTGAAAGTTCAAGAACTGGTCCAACTCTATGTTCCCACCCATATCAAAGCAAGCAATAGGAAGGAAGTTTCATCTAAAAAAATTGTGAATGCAATCTTAACAAAACATGAACAATATCAATACGAAGAATTTACAAACCCAATCTTAACAAATTATGAACAGTATCAATCAAAAGAATTTACAAACTCAATCTAAACAAAATACGAACAATATCAATCTAAAGAATTTACAAACTCAATCTGAACAAAATATAAAGAAAATAAATCTAGAAGAACTACTCATATTGGATTCAAAAATAAAGCATTGACTAAAGAAGATATTATCAAAAAAACATCTTGTTCAAAATTATTTTTAAATAAGATCATTGTTGACCAAACTAGTAATTAAGATACAATTTAGAATAAAACAAGAACTAAATTTAAGCCATAATTTTATCTATAAATAGATACTCAAGGCTGAAGAAGAAGATCATCCAAAAATCAAAAAAGAGTAGAAGAACTTAAGCTCCAAATTCCAAATTTATCTTATAGTTCAAAAGAGAAACACTTGTTTGAATGAGAAACATTTTCTAAGTTTTTTTCTTTGAGTGTGATAATCATTGTTATATCCAGCTTGTTAGAAGCAACTATCCAAGTTCCAAACCTTTGTATTCAAACTCGATAGTTGTGAGCTAGGATAAATTACTTGTGAACTAGGATCAATTACTTGTGTCATGTTATTCCATCACTCCTTAGTTTTGTTGTCGCTTTTACTCCAATTAAATTATCAAGTATGTACTAGTTTAATTAAATAATGAAAAAGTTATCAACTTAGTCAATCCCAATTCAACCATTTTCTCGTGTTTGCACCTTCAATTTTTGTATCCTCTTCCTAAGATGTTGAATATATTATTTGTATGAAGATCTAAGTGACATACTCTAATCATGATAACCTTTGTTCTTTTTGTCTCAGTATCAAGACATGCATATTCAATTATTAAGACAAGCAACTGAGATCCTCTCAGAATTATGTTGCTTTCAGACAAACAACTGAGATCCTTTATCAGTGGGTTTTGCAGCTTCAGAAAACTCACAACAATCAGGCTAGAAAGTTACTCATAAACACATCAGAAAGTCCATTTAGTGAAGATCCATCTTCATTTAGTGTTGTTCATTTGGAACCACCAGTGATTGCTTCCGTAGCACCATTGTAGTTTCTTGGAATCATTCCACAGGTTGAGATACCTTCATTAGAAACCCTAATAGTATGTTGTTCCCTGATCACATGATTTCATATGACTTTACGCAATATCCTCTAATGTTTGGAGAAGTTAAAGGAACACAATGACTCTACTTTGAAAATATTTTTTAAGTCTAATGAGCGCGTTCTGAAATGCATCTCTAGTGATCTAGATGTTGCAAGCAATGCTCTATTAGTCTAGGTCTAACAACTGTGTCAAGCATATAATTGTATGACATGCATATGATCGCTTGCCTCTGATAACTATGACAAGCATTTGATCATCTGGCTATAATGGACAGTCCATACTCTGATATAAAGTCAATGATATGACAAAAAGTGAACACTTTGTTGGAACATCAATGCCCTGATAAAAAGTCAACACTATGATCAAAAGTCAATGCTTTGGTAAGAATTCAATGCTAAGAAGAAGTCAAATTTGTTTATCCTCTTCTCAACATCTTGAGTATATTATTTGTCTGAAGATCTATCTTACATACTTTGATCATGATAACCTTTGCTCTTTTTGTCTCTGTATCAAGATACACGTAATCAATTATAAGGACAAATTTGCGCAAGCTTTAATGGTGAATCAATCTCTGAAGATTTGGTACAATTTTTTTGGATACATGATGATTTCATGCAATCATTACAACGATCAGAAACCCTAAGGTATCTTTATAAAAGGACGTGTAATCCTCATTGAAGAACAAAAAAAAAACTACGATAAGCACTATACAAAAATTTCTACACTCTTATTCTTAACCCTATTATTTTATCTAAGTGCTGAGAGATATTTCCTGTTATGAGAACATAACTTTGTATACACACTCTTGTGAGAGTTATTCAAAAAAAGCTGTAAACACATTTTGTTTGGAATCTAACCTAGTAGTGGTTGCATCCTTCATCAGCTTGATTGTAATAAGCTAGAAGGTTGAAAATACTTAAACACAATCAGGTTGACTAGTAGATGTTTAGTGGACGTGTGATTCAGTTGGTGAATAGTGGATTAGATCCTTCAATTTAAAGGGACTGGACAAAACTACAATGTTGGTGGTGAACCAATTTAAATTGACTTGTGTTTTTATGTGCTTTTTGTTTTATCCGCTCTGTTTTATTTTTTTTGTTTTAATATTGTCCAAAAATATTTTAAAATAATACACAATCCAAACCCTCTTTTTTTGTGTTTCTCATTTTACAATTTTAACCTCATTTTATTCTTCATTTTTATTCTTTCTTATTTTTATTGTTAACAATAATTTGCTCTATTTTTCTAATATAAAGGCCTAGGTAGTACATATAGGGATCTACTAGGGATCCTGGTCCATCCTCCTCGTATCTTCAAAATTTATCTAACACCTTAATTAAAAAAAATTATGTTTTAATGCATTTTGATTGTTTTATTATGGTCAATTTCATGCATTATCCCTTTTTTTGCAAGGGCTTTATGTTTTGTCAAATATTAATGAAAATATTAAAATAAAGGAGAAGGAAAAAATGAAAGCAAGAATATCATGATAGATGATGGTTGAGATACTCTTATGTAAGAATTAATTTTGAACCTTTATGACAATAAGTTATAACATGGAGGGACTTTAACGATATTGTGACATGAACACTTTGAGTGTATTTCATGCCAAATCAGCATCTCATGTATCACAAATTATGCAACTCAACATAGATAAAAAAAAATATATATATGTCACACTTAATGTCAACGACGAAAATGGCTAATGGAAGTAAGATTTGGGAAGTTTTAAATAAGTTGTCTTCTTTCAGAAACTATTGTGACACCGCATATCACTTTCAAGAACAAAAATCAATATTTACTCAATAAATTCTCTTTGTCCCATTAAAGTTTTTTAATTAGAAAATAAGAGCCACAAAGGCAAAACTGTATATACAAAGATCTATCAAAGGTCCTAGTCATACTTTCCTCTAAATTTTTAAAGTACTATAACACATCTTTATAGAAAAAAATTATAATTTTGCTTCCGACACCCCCTTTTTGCTACCAGCACCCATATTTGTTTTCATATAAAAGAAATACTCAAAATGCCCTTCCTTATTTATCTCATTCTTTAAACACTAATTTCTACTTTTCTATCCTCATCTTCTACCTAATTCGTATTCATATTTTTTTTTCTTACACATCCTTCTCCCTCAATTTTCAACAACCTCAATCATCTATATTTTCTCCCACTTACAGGTTTGCATCTATATTTTTTCTTACTTCTTCTTTGATGGTCTCCATGCTTATGTAAATTGATTATACATACGTAAATTGGGTATGTGCAGGAACCTACATGAACTACATTTGCGTACATGAACTTAGTTTGCTTACGTGAATTGAGTTTGCATAGGAACCTATGTGAACTAAGTTTGTTTAGGAACATACGTGAGATGAGTTTGTTTACGTGAATTGAGTTTGCGTAAGAACCTACATGAACTGAGTTTGCATACGTGAATTGAGTCTGTGTATATAAATTGAGTTTGCGTAGTTGAACTAAGTTTGTGATGCAACATGTTTGATTGTGTTTTGATTTTGATGCGTAGTTGAACTAAGTTTGTGATGCAACATGTTTGATTGTGTTTTGATTTTGATTATGATGTGGTTATGCAGAAATGTAGCACACTATGTTTACTGATAATGTATATCAAGTTATAATTAATGATATTGCTAATAATGAGGGTTGTCGCTTTAGACCGACCGCTTATGCACGGGCTTAACGTCTTAAGGAGCACCAAGAAGTGCAACCGAGAGGTGGACATAACAAGAACAATGAAAATTACAACAGCTGCAACAAACAAAACAAGAGTACCATGCCCAATA
Source organism: Cicer arietinum (assembly GCF_000331145.2). Classification (NCBI taxonomy): domain Eukaryota; kingdom Viridiplantae; phylum Streptophyta; class Magnoliopsida; order Fabales; family Fabaceae; genus Cicer; species Cicer arietinum. The sequence goes on along the minus strand of NC_021161.2, from coordinate 15,440,120 downwards.
GGAAGAGCATACCCAACAAAAAGAGCACACACAACATGAGGCCCAACCAGAGCAAATGGATCAACCTTCACAGACTGATGAATATTCGTGTGGTCTTGTTGACACATTTTTCCTTAGGCAATTTGGTTATCACTTGGCTAATCAACTTTGGGGTGGAGTGGTAATTTTATCGATCATATTAAATATTTAATAGTTGTTGTAATAATGTGTTTTAACTTACATTTGTTTCCTCTTATTTTGTTTCAGGATCATGGGGAGCTAAGGGTATTTAGCAATGGAAAAAATTGAAAGAAGTTGTGATTCAACATGAAGAGGTGGAGTAGTTCGTTAAGAGTTCAAGGTTATATTCTTTGCTAAAATGCAGTTACGAACTGATCCACAAATGGATCATATCTGCTTTTGTAGAGAGGTGGCACCGAGACACCAACAACTTCCATTTTCAAATTGAGGAGATGATGATTGCAATGGATGATGTTTCCTTTCTTCTACATATACCTATCCATATAACATTCTTTAGTTTCAGTGCATTTAACAAAGAAGATGGTTCTAATGTATTAGTTGAACTGCTTGGAGTTACTGAGGCTTCTGCTCATGCTGAGTTTAGTTTGCTACTTGAAGTATACCATCAACACTGTCGTGACCAGTTATAGGAGATGGTTGCGAGAGCGTTTCTACTATTTTTGGTTGGTTACACCCTTTTTAGCGACAAGAATGCCTTCATAGTTAATGTCGGTTACCTAAAGGGCTTATGAGACTTCAAGTCATGTGGGGGATATACATGGGGTGTTGTTGCTCTTGCTTAATTATATGACTATCTCCGTGAAGCCAGTATGCATCACCTAGAACTGTAACACCCCGTTTTTCAAAGCGTGAGTGTATTTTTTTTTTCAAAAGGAATTAAAATAAAACAGGGAAATAAATAAGATAACACACATTTGGATAAATATTTAAGTCGTAACACAACAACAATAAGTCAACAGAATTTACGAGCAACGGAAAAATTCTCAATTCATGAGTTCAAAATATATACATAACAAAAGTAGTACAGTCTTCCAGTTTAAAAATAAACGCAACCCAAAAGAAAGATATTTGTTCCCTCTGTGACAACCTAGTCTGATCATTTTACAAAACAACTAAACACCCTGAGTGATCTCCACGCGCCCCGTGAGATCCTCCTACCGTAGCTGCAGTCAAGCGTTCCCATCTCCATTCCCGTCCGTAGGGTACGAACCGGTAGGATCGTCCTAACTCTCATTTGAGGGCAAAGCCCAGATTTCCACAATAATTGTAAAGGTCACCAACCGAACATAACAGTTAACACATAACATTTAAGTTTTTAAATGCTCAAAATAACTTTTCAACTAAGCATGCACCTTAACAGGATGTTCAATATGCGAAAAGTTCATACAATGCTTTGCCAATTAAAAATGAAAGTAAAATGAAGTTCTCAATCCCCTAATTATAACATAACAAAACAAGACATGGATAGATTCATGAGCAATCAATCATACAACTAAAACTGAGGATTTTCAATGACCCAATCGATTGGGAAATCGATTGGGGTGAAGGATTTTGATGAAACAGAATCCTGGGCTGAAATCAATCGATTGGGAAATCGATTGAGTGAGTACTGAGCCCCAGGTTTTAAGCCAATCGATTTCCAAATCGATTTGGTCGGATATGGGTGAGTCCCTGACTTAAGGCCAATCGATTGCCAAATCGATTTCTTAAATGATTTTGAAAAACTGATTACAAAATCGATTGGCCAATCGATTTTGTTAATTTAGCCAAGTCCCTGTTACCCTATCCAATCGATTGGGAAATCGATTTCCCTGTGTATCCTTTCAAAAATTCACAAACTAACTCAATCACATTCATACGTAATTCCAACACATAACATTTAGCACTTATAACACAATTACTACAACATCATGGGTTTCGAAATGGTATTGCAATCAAACATGTTATCACCAAATTCTAAAACTTACACTTAATACTTATGACACAAATACCAACATCATGGGTTTCGAAATGGTATTGCAATCAAACATGTTTTCACCAAATTCCAAAACATAACACTTATAACACAATTACTACACATACCAAATGAACCAACAATTCACAATTTAACAGGGTGTAGTCTCTCACGGACAAACACCTGTGCAGTCTTTCACGGACAAACACAATTCCCT
>NC_021161.2:15436645-15437542 GCF_000331145.2 Cicer arietinum | reverse complement strand
TTCTTAATTCTCATCTAACTTAAACCAGGGCGTAGTCTCTCACGGACAAACCCCTGTGCAGTCTCTCACGGACAAACACAATTCCCTCAGGAACGTAAGTCGTAAACGTACCACCTATCACAGGTCAGTACTGTTTACCGAGGTGCTACCAATCCCGGGTCAGCACAACTTACCAAACGTAAATCGTAAACATACTGCCTATCACGGACCCGTACCGTTTACCAAGGTGCCACCTATCGCGGGTCAGCACGATTTACCAAAACATACCTAAGTGAACGAGACATTAAGAGATTCCCCATTCTTAACACCCAGTTAACTTAAACGATTTTCAAAACAAAATATTAAGTAACCGAGACATTAAGAGATTCCCCATTCTTAACACCCAGTTAACTTAAACGATTTTCAAAACAAAATATTAAGTAACCGAGACATTAAGAGATTCCCCATTCTTAACACCCAGTTAACTTAAACGATTTTCAAAACAAAATATTAAGTAACCGAGACATTAAGAGATTCCCCGTTCTTAATTCTCATCTAACTTAAACCAGGGCGTAGTCTCTCACGGACAAACCCCTGTGCAGTCTCTCACGGACAAACACAATTCCCTCAGGAACGTAAGTCGTAAACGTACCACCTATCACAGGTCAGTACTGTTTACCGAGGTGCCACCTATCCCGGGTCAGCACAACTTACCAAACGTAAATCGTAAACATACTGCCTATCACGGACCCGTACCGTTTACCAAGGTGCCACCCATCCCGGGTCAGCACGATTTACCAGAGTACACATAAGTAAACGAGACATTAAGAGATACCCCATTCTTAATTCTCATTTAATTTAACGATTTTCAAAACAAAACATTCAGTAAATAAGTCATTAAGGAATTCCCCATTCTTA
>NC_021161.2:15435934-15436324 GCF_000331145.2 Cicer arietinum | reverse complement strand
AGACATTAAGAGATTCCCTATTCTTAACGCCCAGTTAACTTAAACGATTTTCAAAAACAAATATTAAGTAACCGAGACATTAAGAGATTCCCCATTCTTAACGCCCAGTTAACTTAAACAATTTTCAAAACAAACGCACATTAAGTAAACAAGACATTAAGAGATTCCCCATTCTTAATACTCATTTAACTTAATGGTTTTCAAATTCCACACAAAACAAACTCAAACAAATTCTCACATACAATTCATAATTCACACCAAAACACATCAATCAACAAACATCAAGTATGAACATGCCAAATACGATGAACACAAATCAACATAATAAATTTCATTTATTCAAAATCATACACAATGACTTCAAATTCATTTACCACGAAACATTCATCA
>NC_021161.2:15429296-15435282 GCF_000331145.2 Cicer arietinum | reverse complement strand
TATATCCTTTCTCTCTATTCTCTCCAAGCAAACATATATATATATATATATATATATATATATATATATATATATATATATAATAAATATAAATTAACAAATATCCCAAAATATCTAGATATTTGTATAATTACCATTTCACCCGTAACGCATTAAATTCTCCGTAAAGGATTTACCGCACTTAATTTAAATTTATTTATCGACGAGTAATTCTAAATGGTGTCAAAATAACTTTTTGATCCTATAAACTCCAAAATATTATTAACTTTGGCTAAAAAGCCTCCGAGCCAAAATCCAAAATATATAAAATACATAAAGTGTACTTTAAAATTATGGGTCTTACAAGAACGGTTTCTGACACTTTTATAGGTAAACTCAATAGTTGTTTATTGTGTTGATAAATTCTATTATTAATTCTAAACTAATGATATGTTATTATATATGTTAAGGCTTGGGTCTATGAGCATCCCCGACTTTATGCGTAGATTTTTGTAGACTTTCTCCTATATATGTTGAGAAAAATCCTATATCACTTCGATGGAAGTCAAAGATGGATAAGGGCTTGATTCTTCTATTTTGGAAAGCCCTTGATGACATCGATGTTGATAAGATATGTTGGATATTGTACGAAAAGCATAGAGTGAGGTTGTTGTTTGAGGAGGCTTCTTTATTTCGAGGGTGGATGTAGTGGGGTTTGAAGATGTATGCATATCTATCAGACATGGTATTGCATCAATATTGTCATGTCCAAACCACTTCTGATTCACCGTTAGAGATAGTAGGTCAAACGACCACTCTATAGAAAATGGACATAATGTTTACTCAGTACGCTATGCATGTAGTGGATGTTGGGTTGGTTGTATAGGAACTTGTAGATTGCATGAACGGTTACATGAAGTGGTTTCTCAGGATTTCTCATCCTTACATCATTTGTCGAGAACTAGTTCATGTTGCTCATGTGGTTACATAACCTTCTGATGATGGTCCATTTATTGTTGATATAACGGTAAATATATTAAAATTTATGACATATTCAATTAGTCAACCTATTGTCTTAACTAAATTTATTAATGTATTTTTTAATGCATGGTCGAGCAATACAAATTGCAGAAAGCTTCTTAGTGGTCCATTGGTATTACTTGATGGTATATCACTCGTCATTGAGTTAATTATGATGTTACATACTCAGATGGGTGGTGATAGATATTGGACAAATGTAGTACTATATCGTAGGACATAAAGGGGATTAATAGTTTTTTGAGAATATTTTGGATGTGTAAAATATTTTGGATTTGTATACCAATATTTGGATAATACTAATTTTGGATGTGTATAATATTTTGGATTTGATTAAGCATTAGATTTCTATATTACAGGTTGCATCTATTGGAGGGAAGAAATAACTAATTACAGTTAGTTAGTTAGTTAGTTAGTTAGTTAAATATCTAGTTGGTAGTGGTTTAGGATTGAATTCATAACAATATTAAATATTAACCATTCAGTTTACAATAGGTTCATTTCTAGTGCGTCGAAATATCTGCAACCAATCTTGCATGCGACCATTATAAGTAAACTCCCATTGTCGTGTTTCTTCAGTGCAATATTTTTTCCACAAATTAGTTGCCAGTAGTATAGGGGAATCTTACATCAAATAAACCTATTAAAACCAATAATTTATTAAACTATAAAACGATGTTGATAGAATCAAATTAAATATCACAATTAATACTTGTATGAAATGATAATTCTTAATAAATGAAATAGCGATCTTACAAAGATCTGACATAGATGTTGATGGTGGACTTCTAAGTGGAAAAAAAATTTGCGATTGGTTATGTGGCAATGAGACAAAAACCAAATTAAACTTTGAAACAATAAGATGTCATCCAATTATCCATAGTTGCAACTTGTTCAACATATACACTATGTATAAGTTTTTGAATATGAACTTCTCCAGCAAATATTCTCTCGTAAAGAAACCTAAATTCTTGAAGCTTTACCATCATCACCGACCTCAATAATTTCATCTATGATTTAATGATTTTCAACCGACAACCACTCATTGAAAGCAAGAAGTCTAGGTTGTGGAACCTTGTTGAATGATGGTCAAGGTGTGAGCTTCTTAACTGATGATTGAGGATTTTGTACCATACTAATAGATGTTGTAGTGCTACATGCGATTATGTCGCTGCATCGAACACTTACATCCACAAAGATGGATCACGCTTGGTTGATTTATCTCTTTTGGATACCTTACTTTTTCCTTTTTTTGGTGCACCCTTTGTTTTAATCTTATCAATAGGTGGGCACATCGACATAGTGGATGGATAAGCAATCTTTCGTAATTAACCTTTAAGTGAAATTTTATTGGGTACATCAAGTTCATCAAACTTTTTCACTATGATATCTATTTCATGTTTCACAGTTAACTCTGAAGGTTTACTAGATCCATCATCATGAAAATTTAATTTACTCAACCAAACATGAAAAATGTCTAACAAAATGGGACGTGGGATCATATTATACTTGACTATTTCACATGCACAAGATAGACCATGTGTTATCCTAATAATGCAACGACACTCAAACATATCAATACCTACATACTTCACGTGACCATACTCTGCTGCAATGTGACCTATTGCATTTTTAGACAAAACACCTTGCAAATAGGCGTACAATCTATTATTTTGTCAATGCACCTTTTTAATGACGCTCTTGTCAAAAGACATTATTATCTCATTGTGTTGTAATTCAATATGTTTTTTGTCGTGTTCCCAAATGGCATAATTTTGTTTGTCCACACCTTAATAAATCTTTCCTCGTGAAGAATTAATCACTGCTTGTGTACATAATAAAAAAAATAGAACAATTATTACTAATTCCTTTAGACATAACCAATTTCATGTAATAATAAGCCTCATCATAACTGTAAACAAGGCACTTCCGTGCCTCCATTATGTGCACCTGCTTCTTTTTTAGAAACACATTCATCTTGTACTTGACTTTGACATTCTTACATACATGAAACAAGCCCAATAAATTGACTGCTTTTGGAAAAACATATTGAACTGCGTTCATCAAAGATAATCGTTATTAGTAACAATGACTTGAACTTCACCAATTTTAATCTATTCTTTCAACATTTTTAGTGCCCACGCGAAGTTATCAGCACACTCAGATTGTATATATGCAAATCCCACGCAACATGTCATATTAATATAAGTAACACCAGTAATCTGTAGTAATAGCATTTGATACCTGCAAGTCTTGTATGTGTTACCCATAATCAATACTATGTAAAAATTATATACAAGAGTGATATCATGTGGATGGGCCTAGAATATGTCCCTCAACTCAACTGAACCCTTTACCTTCCTATATCGATACATGTCCTTGTCGCTTTCCATCATTGTCACTAGATGTTGCATTTTCATTCTGTTACCTCTAAGTGATGAACAATATGATTGACATGTATTGTAAACTTGTTTGATTATCGTTAAACTTTCAACATTATGACCCTTTAATGTTATCAATATATTTCTTGGTTTGATCATGTTCTTCGTCAAATCACCAAGTACATCTTTCTCTTAATGAGATAATTGACCTAAGAAAGAATAACTAGACAATTTTTTGACCAGTTTGTGGTTATGGAGACCACATGCTACATGCAAATATCACCCATCACCAACAATTGGTGGTGTTCCTCTCAATCTAAATGAACATTCACATTTTTTAGTCCACGTACTCCTCACAGGATTAGGATTCTTCCAAGGTCTATATTTTCTATTTCTTTCACAACCAATAATTAATTTTGTCTTTGTTCTTAGTCGTGCTCTTGCAGGTTCAGATCTAAAAATGACAACAATAATTGCATTTTCTCTTTCAATATTTCTAGCCCATCTCAATAAATCATCTTGTGTTTGAAACATCACGCCGTTGGTAAACACATTAGTCAAATCCAGTTTAGCAGGTTCAACACCGTCATTCACAGCATCGCCAATTTCGGGTTCAGCAACATCCTTCATTGTGTCAAAACTAGGTTCCAAACCATCATACATTTTTGTCAAAATCAAGTTCTAAACCATTATACATTTCGTCACTATTGTCTTTCCATTGGCCCATTTATCTGCATCCAATAAGAACATATAAAAAATTTGGAAATACTGTTTATGTGATTTCAATTAACGTATTATAAGTGAAATAAATTCACATAGATATTGTCTTTTGAACTGAGATCACGTATATGTGAATTGAATTCACGTAGGTATTGTATTCTAAACTGAGATCATGTATATGAGAATTGAATCCACATGCGTTTACGTGAACTGAATTCACGCAAACTACGTGAATTGTATTTACGTAGTGCCTATAAATCCTTAAACTTCATTGCTCATGCAAATTGAAATTGTGGATCCATACGTGAGCTGTATTCATGTACTGTTTGTAATTTCTTAAATTGAATAACGTACATGAACAAAGATCACGTAAGAATACGTGATTTGAAAAAAAAATATGGACTTAAATACATATCAGTAAATATACCTTGTTAGTGACTTTAACCATAAAATGAAGATGAGACTTATGGGGTGTAATTTATGAGTAAGTTGTGTGAGTTTTGAATGAGTATGAGTTATGATGTGTGAGTTATGAATGGGTTATGGTGTGAGTTATGAGGTTATTGATGGCGATGAAGAGAGAAATAGGAGTTATAGGGTTTAAAGAATGAGGCAAATAAGGAAGGACATTTTGGGTATTTCGTTTTTATGAAAAGTTTAAAGGGTGTGGGTAGCAAAATTGAAAAAATTAATATCAACCGTTTATTTTTCTCTCCTTCTAATGTTCATAAACACACGTTCAATTCACCAATTCAAATGTGTATTTATGTTTAGATTGTTCAATATAGACGTTTATGTAACACACACAAAACAAGTTTAAATTGTGACAATTCGTGCACACATTGGGGAAAACAATTCTTAATCCTTGAAAAATACAAATCATGCAATTTAGTCTCTGCATAAATCACTGTCAAAAAAGAACAATTAAGTCCCTAACTATAATTAAAAAGTAGCAATTTTATCCTAGACAATAATAAAAAAGAGACAATGTTATTCTTAATACACAAAATGTCTCAATAATTTGTTCTTTAATTTTTGTTCCTTTCTTTTCTAGCATTTAAACTGAAGATATTAAATGTCTCAATAAATTAAATATTGAAAATATTGACAATTCTAAAAAAAATTGTTGTCATATCCAATATTTTTCCAAAACAATTTGGTCATTATCGATATATATTTTTAAATTACCAAACTTGTATATATGGGAAATTAAGAGAAGTGCAAACAACACACTCTTTATACTTTATTTGATTGGTTAAAATGTACATAGGTTTCTCTAAATTTATTTTGGACCCACATGATTTAGTGGGATCTATGTGAATTGTAACCAATCAAAGAGTGCATGTTGAAAAGTGTGTATTAAAAACTGTATTGCTGGTATTTTTTGGGGACCTAATGAGGAATGGTTATGCCTTCCTCCAATTTCAAAATTCACATAACACATTTATATATAAAAAAAAAGTTATGATCTCTTTATAGATTCTGAAGAAAATAATAATAATTATCCTTAATTTGTGTCTAAATTTGTCATTTTTTAGTGTATTTTTTTTTTGTTAATATATAGATTCGAAATAGTTAATTAACATATATATTTAAATTTGAGAACGTTAAAGAGAGTATAAACTAAAACAAAGGCATCGGGAAATGAAAATTCTATAAAACAATACTTGATATAAAATTAACGAAAACTAAAGGTAAATAAAATATAGAAGAATGAACATAACAGAGAAGAAATAATAGATAAGAGAGAATATTATTGTATTGTATTGTATTGTATTGTATTGTATTGTATTGTATTGTATTGTATTGTATTGTATTGTATTTTTTAAAGTACCATTTATGTATTTTTGGTGTATTTTGGATTTTGG
>NC_021161.2:15424150-15424607 GCF_000331145.2 Cicer arietinum | reverse complement strand
GGGTTTTTACCCAATCTTGTGCATCCAATAAGTTCATTTGTGTCATTGGATGAACATTTAGGTCATTTTCGTCCTCCCTAGGTTTATTCTTGTCCAATTAGGGTTTTTAACCAATCTTGTGCATACAATAGGTGTGGTTGTGACATTGGATGAACATTTTCGTCATTTTCGTCCTACCAAGACTTATTCTTGTCCAACAAGGGTTTCAAAGCAATCTTGTGCATCCAATAAGTTCATTTGTGTCATTGGATGAACATTTAGGTCATTTTCGTCCTCCCTATGTTTATTCTAGTCCAATTAAGTTTTTTAACCAATCTTGTGCATCCAATAGGTGTGTTTGTGTGAGTGGATTAACATTTCGGTTATTTTCGTCCTCCCTAGACTTATTCTTATCCAACTAGAGTTTTTAACCAATCTTGTGCATCCAATAGGTGTATTTGTGTCATTGGATGAACAA
>NC_021161.2:15421659-15423915 GCF_000331145.2 Cicer arietinum | reverse complement strand
TCAATGGATGAACATTTAGGTCATTTTTGTCCTCCCTAGGTTTATTCTTGTCCAATTAGGGTTTTTAAACAATCTTGTGCATAAAATAGGTGTGTTTGTGTCATTGAATGAACATTTAGGTCATTTTTGTCCTTCCCAAACTTATTCTTGTCCAACTAGGGTTTTTAATCAATATTGTGCATCCAGTCGGTGTGTTTGTGTCATTGGATAAACATTTAGGTCATTTTCGTCCTCCCTAGGTTTATTATAGTCAATTAGGATTTTTAACCAATCTTGTGCATCCAATAAGTTCATTTGTGTCAATGGATGAACATTTAGGTCATTTTTGTCCTCCCTAGGTTTATTCTTGTCCAATTAGGGTTTTTAACCAATCTTGTGCATCCAATAAGTTCATTTGTGTCAATGGATGAACATTTAGGTCATTTTTGTCCTCCCTAGGTTTATTCTTGTCCAATTAGGGTTTTTAACCAATCTTGTGCATCCAATAGGTGTGTTTGTGTCATTGGATGAACATTTCGGTCATTTTCGTCCTTCTTACACTTATTCTTGTCCTATGATGGTTTTTAACGAATCTTGTGCATCCAATAAGTTCATTTGTATCAATGGATGAACATTTAGGTCATTTTTGTCCTCCCTAGACTTATTCTTATCCAACTAGGGTTTTTGACCAATCTTGCGCGTCCAATAGGTGTGTTTGTGTCATTGGATTAACATTTAGATTATTTTCTTCCTCCCAAGACTTATTCTTATCGAACTAGAGTAGGTGTGTTTGTGTGATTGGATGAACATTTCGGTCATTTTCGTCCTTCTTACACTTATTCTTGTCCTATGATGGTTTTTAACGAATCTTGTGCATCCAATAAGTTCATTTGTATCAATGGATGAACATTTAGGTCATTTTTGTCCTCCCTAGGTTTATTCTTGTCCAATTAGCGTTTTTAACCAATCTTGTGCATACAATAGGTGTGTTTGTGTCATTGAATGAAAGTTTAGGTCATTTTCGTCCTCCCTTGACTTATTCTTGTCCAATTAGCGTTTTTAACCAATCTTGTGCATACAATAGGTGTGTTTGTGTTATTGGATGAACATTTAGGCCATTTTCGTCCTCCCTTGGCTTATTCTTGTCCAATTAGGGTTTTTAACCAATCTTGTGCATACAATAGGTGTGTTTGTGTTATTGGATGAATATTTAGGCCATTTTCGTCCTCCCTTGGCTTATTCTTGTCCAATTAGGGTTTTTATCCAATCTTGTGCATCCAATAAGTTCATTTGTGTCATTGGATGAAAATTTAGGTCGTTTTCGTCCTCCCTAGGTTTATTCTAGTCCAATTAGGGTTTTTAACCAAGCTTGTGCATCCAATAGGTGAGTTTGTGTCATTTGATGAACATTTAGGTCATTTTCGTCCTCTCTAGGTTTGTTCAAGTCCAATTAGGGTTTTTAACCAATTTTGTGCATCCAATAGGTGTGTTTGGGTCATTGGATGAACATTTAGGTCATTTTCGTCCTCCCTAGACTTATTCTTATCCAACTAGGGTTTTTAACCAATCTTGTGCATCCCATAAGTTCATTTGTGTCATTGGATGAACATTTAGGTCATTTTCGTCCTCCCTAGACTTATTCTTATCCAACTAGGGTTTTTAACCAATCTTGTGCATCCCATAAGTTCATTTGTGTCATTGGATGAACATTTAGGTCATTTTCGTCCTCCCTAGACTTATTCTTATCCAACTAGGGTTTTTAACCAATCTTGTGCATCCCATAAGTTCATTTGTGTCATTGGATGAACATTTAGGTCATTTTCGTCCTCCCTAGGTTTATTCTAGTCCAACTAGGGTTTTTAATCAATCTTGTACATCCAACATGTGTGTTTGTGTCATTGGATGAACATTTAGGTCATTTTCGTCCACCCTAGGTTTATTATAGTCAATTAGAATTTTTAACCAATCTTGTGCATCCAATAGGTGTGTTTGTGTCATTGGATGAACATTTAGGTCATTTTCGTCCTCCCTAGGTTTATTCTTGTCCAACTTGGGATTTTAACCAATCTTGTGCGTCCAATAGGTGTGTTTGTGTCATTGGATGAACATTTAGGTCATTTTCGTCCTTCCTTGGCTTATTCTTGTCCAATTAGAGTTTTTGACAAATCTTGTGCATCCAATAAGTTCATTTATGTCATTGGAAGAATATTTAGGTCATTTTCGTCCTCCCTAGGTTTATTCTAGTTCAATAAGGGTTTTTAACCAATCTTGTGCATC
>NC_021161.2:15419395-15420010 GCF_000331145.2 Cicer arietinum | reverse complement strand
CAATCTTGTGCATACAATAGGTGTGTTTGTGTCATTGAATGAACATTTAGGTCATTTTCGTCCTTCCTAAACTTATTCTTGTCCAACTAGGGTTTTTAATCAATCTTGTACATCCAATCGGTGTGTTTGTGTCATTAGATAAACATTTGGGTCATTTTCGTCCTTCTTACACTTATTCTTGTCCTGTGATGGTTTTTAACCAATCTTGTGCATCCAATAAGTTCATTTGTGTCAATGGATGAACATTTAGGTCACTTTCGTCCTCCCTAGGCTTATTCTTGTCCAATTAGGGTTTTTAAACAATCTTGTGCATACAATAGGTGTGTTTGTGTCATTGAATGAACATTTAGGTCATTTTCGTCCTTCCTAAACTTATTCTTGTCCAACTAGGGTTTTTAATCAATCTTGTACATCCAATAGGTGTGTATGTGTCATTGGATAAACATTTAGGTCATTTTCGTCCTTCTTACACTTATTCTTGTCCTGTGATGGTCTTTAACCAATCTTGTGCATCCAATAAGTTCATTTGTGTCATTGGTTGATCATTTAGGTCATTTTCGTCCTCCCTAGGTTTATTCTAGTCCAATTAGGGTTTTTAACCAATCTTGTACATCC